>NC_069094.1:4479163-4779163 GCF_947172395.1 Bicyclus anynana
TTAATTTGGGGCCCTCAAACTAATTTTGATTCAGGCCCGTCCAAGGGAAGCTACGCCACTGAAAGGAACATAAGCCCCGTAAATATAATTAAATTAAGTCATTTAAAACTTTTGAAACGGAAAAACGATCGAGATTTTTGATCGAGTTTGAACAAAAATGAACCCAAAATCCCAGCTACTAGTTTTGGGAAATGCCCTCCGATTTTTTATAATTTGCCGCGCGATTTCAGTTTCTACTGTCATTAGCAAAACTTTAACAGTGATCGACCGCACTTCTGGAGGGGGGGGGGGGGGGGGGCACTCCTTTCAGTTGTTGAGGAAACAGACCATTCATAAGGAGGTTAGATTTAGACATGTGTGTGTCACGTGACGTCATCCGCTCCACCATATGCGCCATCAGTTGTTACTATAGTTTAGACATGTGTGCGTGTGTCACGTGTCGTCATCCGCTCCACTAAACGCGCGGCAAGTTGTTACTATAGTTTAAACATGTGTGCGTGTGTCACGTGTCGTCATCCGCTCCACTAAACGCGCGGCAAGTTGTTACTATAGTTTAGACATGTGTGCGTGTGTCACGTGTCGTCATCCGCTCCACTAAACGCGCGGCAAGTTGTTACTATAGTTTAGACATGTGTGCGTGTGTCACGTGTCGTCATCCGCTCCACTATACTCGCGGTAAGTTGATACTATAGTTTAGACATGTGTGCGTGTGTCACGTGACGTCATCCGCTCCACTAAATGCGCGGTAAGTTGTTATTTTAGTTTAGACATGTGTCACGTGACGTCATCCGCTACACTAAACGCGCGGCAAGTTGTTACTACAGTTTAGACATGTGTGCGTGTGTCACGTGACGTCACCCGCTCCACTACACGCGGCAAGTTGTTACTATAGTTTAGACATGCGTGTGACGTGACGTCACCCGCTCCACTAAACGCGCGGCAAGTTGTTACTATAGCTTAGACATGCGTGTGTGACGTCACCCGCTCCACTAGACGCGGTCAGTTGTTGAGGAAAGACACGCAGTGCGCGAGCGTGTGCACGTTCTCCACCAACCTGTTGTACAGCTCGCGGCGCACGCTGGCGGTGAACTTGCTGGCGAGGCAGAGCGTCACCGTGGCAGCGAAGATGGCGTTGTACAGCAGCACCAGCTTGAAGTTGCCGAGCCACTCGATGCGTCCGAACTCGCCCAACAGGTCGAAGTTCGTTATACCTGCAATACACACACGTTTTTAAACATCTTTAAGGTATGGAATGCCTTAAAAAGGGTTTACATTAAAGTTGCGTCGCCTATTACAATGCTTTAGCTTTATTTTGGTGTCTGTTGCTTTAATTACTTGGGCATCATTAGCACCAAATGTCCTTTTTTTGTTGCTGCCTTTTGGCTAGCTGGCAGGGAATTTCGACTTCTACGGACCAAAAATAGTCCTCCATTTACTTTGTGGTCAAAACCCCAAATAGTAGAAGCGTCAATACTTGGAATGGGATTCACTGGCTGAGTTACTGAGCGGGTAATGCTGATCACAACCACCTAAACTCCCATGAAACCACATTTGTGTATGTGTGTCCACGATTTTTTTTTAAATCGGCGCATATCGACGCATGCAGTAGGTCCTGAGTCACAAACATTGTCGTCTCTTCCTCAAGTCCTTCGACACCTGGCGGTGACTAGTGCCGAAACAAACTTTTTCTAGACAGATCTATTATTTTATCGATCCGGTTTTTATGAATTTAAAGGTTTGCGGGTTATTAATCCATAGCACCCGAGTTCGCTGGTGGAACTGCCTAGAAGCTTGACAAACCTGGTCTTGGTAGTTAGAATTGACCTTCATAAATTCGGTTTTTTAATTTTAAAAGGCACAAACATTTTCCTCCCAAACTTTTTTTTTTTTTAATCTCTACAAGTTAGCCCTTGACTACAATCTCACCTGATGGTAAGTGATGATGTAGCCTTAGATGGAAGCGGGCTAACTTTTTAGGAGGAGGATGAAAATCCACACCCCTTTCGGTTTCTACACGGCATCGTACCGGAAAGCTAAATCGCTTGGCGGTACGTCTTTGCCGGTACGGTGGTAACTAGCCACGGCCGAAGCCTCCCACCAGCCAAAATATCTCACCTAATATCTTAACGAGCAGCGGCTGCGCGGTAGAGTGCGCCAGCAGCAGCGCGCACAGAGCGATGATCCTCGCGAGCGGCGTGCGGCGCGCGCGGGGCAGCACGCGTAACGCCCGCATCGGAGTCGCGAGCCCCGTGAGCGACGCCGCGTGCAGGTACAGGATGAGGAACGCCTCCAGCGTGGCACCTGCCCAGCCCAGCTTGGACAGCGACGCAATGCCCAGTGTGAATTGCTGAAAAACAGCATTTTCAAAAGTAAGCCAATGTTACAGCAGAAGAAATAGCAACAGAAGAGAATATGGCAGGATGACTTTAGGGGTCTCGGGCGACGTTTTGGGGTGCTTTATCCTAGACACTCGAAGACTCGGATTTTTCCACGAAATTTCACAGATGAAATGGGCACAGTAATTGTTTCTCAGTACACGGACGGCTTCGGATGTTGGATGGCATCATTTGCGAAAAGGCGGGGCCGATCGACATGGTTTTCGTTTCATCGGAGGAAATGCTTGCTATGGCAGTTAGAACTCTAGTAAAAGAGGCGGAGTAACTCGAAGCATGTTTATGCCAGAAACGGGGTCCGCGGGGACAGCGGGTATTCGTCGCCTTGTAGCATAACAGGGTCAGAAGATGGAGAATGTATTAGTCAAGAATAACATGGATGACGAGAAACAACTTGTAGGGAGTCAAGGTGGGCCGGGAAACGCCAAGAGCAAGTAACGAATTTGCTCTACCACTATTCGGCCTGTATGACGGAGAAGTTGATGATTTCATGAGGTGGTGGCTATTATTATTATAGTGTTATTGTCAAGAACTTACACTCAACATTAGACGGGCAACATGTCTATTTTCTTTTCTTTTATTAGGACAATGAAAGGCGATACAATGTTTACCATCATCATATCAGCCGATGGACGTCCACTGCAGAATATAAACCTTTTGTAGGGACTTCCACACATGATCCTGAGCCGCCTGCACCCAGCGAATACCTGCGACTCGCTTGACGTCAGTCAATAAAGGTCAAAGGTCAGCTTGGGACACCAACGTCCACATCAGCTCTTCGATCTATGTGCCCCGCCCATTGACACTTCAGCTTCGCGACTCTTTGAGCTATGTCGGTGAATTTGGTTCTTCTGCGGTTCTCCTCATTTCTGATTCGATCAGAAATGAGATCGACAGAGATACTCCGAGCATAGCTCATTCCATCTCCCGCTGTGTGACTCTGAGCCTTCTTATGAGGCCCATAGTTAGCGACCAAGTCTCGGAACCATCCAACCATAGGTCATGATGACCTACTCAACTGTTACCATAATACAATGCTCACCCGTGTACTCAGCGGCAGCGCCTTGATCCCGATGAGCAGTTCCAGGGTGTTCTGCAGCACCATGAGCACAGTGATGGTGGTCAACGCCAACAGCAGCAGCATCGCCAGCGGGTACACCACGTTCCGCTGCAGGGACGACGTCTTCCGTTGGTTCTCTACTTCCTGAGAATAGACATTTAGATCAGACAATATGTGTATACAAAAGCATTTATTCAATAAAATATTTTTACCAACAAAATGTAATCGTCTTCAAAGATGCATTACTCTAAAAAGCGAAAAATAACATCGTATGAGTCCTTTCTTTCAAAGTGTATTTCTTTTTAACCGATCAATTGGTTTAAAAAAATAAACTTTAAGAGCCTATTTGGCATAGCGATCAGTAGAAAGAACATGAGTTCGTCGGTCGGTTAAATATATTGAAAAAATTTAAAGCCCGCGCAAATAGAAAAAGTTTAGTAGTGCTAACATGCGACCAGTGAACAGAAATGTAGACTCCGGCCCACGAAAGAAGTCCTGCGGCTAAAACCTGAACTAAAATTGACAGCGCCTTACACAAATGGCAATAAGACCGCCATTACCAAATAACAATGAGCGCCAATAAGACATTAGCGCCTCGTCTACGGGACTTGTTTCGTGGCGCGGAGTATCGACAAAATTTCGTCTAATGGCATCAGAGTCGTTACAGTCCCATCTCTTTCGTACCAACGCAATGAAGGAGACAGCAGTATTTCCGGTTGCAGTGCCATTGAATTTTGTCTACTTCACTTCCCTGCTGAATCTATTTTGAAAATTCTTTTACCACTAGAGAGCCACGTTATTTGTAAGTGTCATAGACACATAAGTCACCTTTAATACAAAAAAAACTACATTGAAATCGCTTTATCCTTTCGGGAGCTATGACACTACAAACTTATAACACACCCCTTCTTGTATCAGTGGTAAAAAATATACCTTCCGCATAGCAACAACTCTCTGCAGCCTCTCATTAAGGCCAGCCTGCAGCGCTCCGTTCCTCAGCCTCAACAGCGGCGTCTTCCCCTCCAGTACGGAAGAGCTGATGCCCTTCAGATGACCCGAAGAAATCGAAGTATCGGGGCCCACTGGCGCGGATATGTCACCGCGGTCGGGGTACATCGGCTCCGGTGATATGTAGCCGGCACCTGGAAACGAAACTATGACGTCATCAAAGATTTCAATCTCAGCTCTACAATAAAATGGACTCGACCGAAGGGCTCGATCCCACCACTAGGCTCTTAGCACTTTTTAAAAGGGTTGAACTCATCCGGCAGTCATGCGTTTCTAGACTACTGTCGTACCTAACTAATCCTAACACTGCTTTGACTAAATAGAGTCTAAGTATAGTCAGAATGTTTGTATTTAAGCCTACTTCAAATAAATGAATTTAAATTGAGTAATGGTCATATAGCAAAAAGCTTCAACCAACACCTTGAGAAGCTTTTAATTACATTATAGATCGGATACAAAGGAATCTTGAGACGGCGCGTATTGTGAAGAGGTCCCTCACTTTGTAGCCCTGAACAAGGGTTGTAACCAGGGATCTAACTTAGCTTCCTTACGATATCATTATATACGTAAAATCAACAAACGTTCTAAAAATGTTTACAATATATTTTTAGGAATAAAAAACTACAGCCATAACAAAAAACCTAAATATTAGGTAGGTATCTAGGTAGATATAACAGGAATACCTACCGAATAACGAAAATGTTCTATGACCTTCTTCTTACAATAGGATTATAGTATGTTTTGTATAGTGTTTTGTACATTGACGTAAACAAAGGCCAAGGTCTGATGAGGTACTGACGTTATCGGCCAATAACCCTCAGTAAGATTTACTCTCGTACTCAGATCGCATATTGTACAAAGATGTTGGTTAACTTTGTTGATACGATCGAACAAATATTATATTGTTTTGTACTATTTCACGTTTAGCGGCACTGTAAGCTAGAGACTAGGAAGTAATAATTAGATTCATACATATCTATAGTATATATTTAAGTATAAAAATCAATGCCTCGTTGTAATTTTATAACTCAAGAAGGGGCTCATCTATCCAAACCTAATATTTAGGCTTCTAAATAGTAAACGTGAAGGTTGCACAAAATCGGTCGAACAAATGAATTTAGGGGTAGCGTAGGGATAGGATGGATAGGGAACAAGTGCAAATAAGACAAAGTGAAGCTTGACTGGGTCTTGTATTTGAATTTTGTACATCATATCTTCTAAGTTACTCTAAATGAATAATAGTAAGCAGGTACATCTTCATCTCTACCACGCGATGGACCCGGCAGTCGCTCGGTGAATCCATGGAATGCTAAGATATTTGTCTCTGTCTATTTATATTTTCCAGATGCATGAATGAAGTTTCTGCTTATTTCTATGTTTATTGTCATTTCATTTAGATCTACCAAAAAACATTCAGCGTTACCTTTATACAAAGAAGACTAACAGCGTGTCTTAAACAGACGAAAGCTTTCACCAGACACATGTAACAGGTGTGTTATTTGGCACTGTTCAAATTATTGCGGTGAAATTACAAGTAACAAATGAACAATAACATCAGGTAGCTACACTTCACTACGCGCAATAGGGATGATGACAGTTTTTTAAATTGTATATAAATTAAGAGTATACTAATTGCAAAGCAATTTTGTAAAAACAACAGGGTATCTGCGATCATTACTTTCAGAGCTACAGGGATTTAAAGGGTCAGATTTGCGGCGCTGCCGCGGATCCCTGAAAAACGCTCCATACAAAATGGTACGATTTAGTGACGTCGTTGGCTCGCTGATCGTTAGGTTTGTATGGGCGTTCAAACAAAATTATTAATATCTTTGTTATTTGTGCGTTTATGTTTATAGTTCATTTATTGAAAAATGTCACATTTAATGTAAGGAAGCTAAAACTGTATGGATTTTCATCTAATTACTATAAAAAATATTTAATAGATTTTGAAATTTTATAATCTTATTTATTTTGCAAATATCCAGACAATCTTTCCTTTTTATGTATAAATTAGCTAACATTGACCTTATTTACCCGAATGTATCATAAAAATGAATATATTTAAACCTAGTCATCATCCCCATTGTTAAAGATTTCTACCAAACAATGTCTGTAAAACTGTGAAAGTTTCGTTTTCTATTGAAAAATATTGAAGTCTATATTATTATACATATAATGTAAAAGCCTGGCCTTAAGGTAAATCAAATTCATTACTTTATAGTCTATACTTGTTAGTAGTAAAGCTAGCAGAGCTTGGAAGTGGTACTGTCAGGCTTATTTGTTCTACGTAAGCAGCATTATTGTGTTCTGGTTTATTGCTTTCAATGTTGAAAATACCTAAAATGAATCAAGCAGGGTCAACTTACAAAACACATTTATGAGTAACAGTTCTAATTTGCTATTTTCGAAATAATAACTTACGAATCCAAGCGCCAACGCCACCCAAACCCTAATAGACTACAACAAGCCCCTGTAAAGAATAACCTGTGAAATGAACCAACGTGCATGACGCTTAGAAGGCTGTTACTATATCAGAAAATAACTCTGGAGCACTATTTCGTCATTTCTGAGCGGTCCAGGTGAGTATAACCAGGGGTGTGATTCCGCTGTTTTATACTCGTCAATTCGCCTATAACAACTTATATTATAATTTGAACTTTACTTCAATGGAATGCCAAAAATAAAATGTCATTAATTAACTATAATACGAAGCGCTTTAACTTTACAGAATGCGGGGGCCGAACGACTTCATTTTCTTCTTTCTCCTTAATGGGACTTCAGCGGCATCACCGGAGGATTTGGGCGAGCGCAGAAACATCGTCTGATGGGGTTCGAAGGCAGATGCAGAATTGATTGGTGGAACTGGAACGACTCTCTAAGGGCGTCTCGGAAAGGGTATTTCGGCCTGAGTGTATCAGTCCGGGCGCCCCGATATCGTTAGTTAAAAAGCCCACGTCTGGGTGACGAACGACTTTACAAGTAAACATTGCAGAGATTACATCGTCGTCATCAACCCATATTCGGCTCACTGCTGAGCTCGAGTCTCCTCTCAGAATGAGAGGGGTTAGGCCAATAGTACACCACGCTGGCAAATGCGGATTGGTAGACTTCACACACGCAGAGAAATTAGAAAATTCTCATGTATGCAGGTTTTCTCACGATGTTTTTCCTTCACCGTTTGAGGCACATGATATTTAATTTCTTAAAATGCACACAACTGAAAAGTTAAAGGTGCATGCGAACCCTCACCCTCCGGAATCGGAGGCAGAGGTCATATCCACTGGGTTACAAGTGTGTATATAAGAGTGAATCTTACGTAAAGGGTTTTGCCGGGTTTGGGTAGCTTTTCTGCTTAGATTGGTCGATATCATAATGATTATCTATAAAGTAACTCGTCTATTCAAAAACAAATCTTACTGACTGAGCAAATTTTTTACATGCAGTTTCATGAGATGCTTATTAGGTATTTACACAGCTCTCGGGTGGAACCAGTTTATTAGACAGGTTTGGTGGCTTGTGTATTGGAGATAACTATGTGGGACGCTGCATTTATTATGCTCCGAAGTTGATTGTAATTACACTTGCATATTTGATATTGATAAGAATTACGACTACTGCACTTTGACACTGTTTATGATATTTAATTAGATTACCGTGGAGCTAAAGATTATGTTAGTTATAAAGTTAATGATAATGACCAATCATTATCATTAATTTTGTAACGTCTAATGTACAAGACTCAAAACAAGTTCGGTCCCAAGACCGACATCTAATTTAACGGTTACACTTCGATATATTATAATAAACCGAAAAATAACACGTTAAATTGTAATCAGTATGTTCAGTTCACAATATACCGACAGATTACAAAATCGCGAGTGAGATTATAAATTACTTACGTATTTTACAATTTAACGGTAACATATCCGAGGCAAGGGGTTGTAACACCACCAACTTCCTAACACCGGGTTAAGAATTTAACAGAAAATTTCTTAGAAGAATGCTAAGCTCAGTATGTCACAGCCCGACCCAGGATTGGATCCTAGGACCTCGCGATCCGAAGCCATATTGGCAAACCATTGTACCAACAATTATTTTTTTTTCATTCTTTACAATCAAAGATGGAAGCGGCCTAACTTATTAGGAGGAGAATGAAAATCCACACCCCTTTCGGTTTCTACACGACATCGTACCGAAACGCTAAATTGCTTGGCGGTACGTCTTACCTCGTATAACAAGGTATACCTACTTAGATACAATTTGTGTGTATGACCAAGAGAAATGGTAATATCACCTGTAGCGAGCGACGTGTCGATGCGTCGCTTGAGGGTCTCCTCTTCAAACGAATAGACATAATACTCCTCGTTGAGATCCCTCAGGAACTGCGGCTTGACCAGCACTCCGCCCACCACGCCGAAAAGCCTCACGAAACCGAGCGGTGTAAACACTGCAAAAAAAGAAACAAGTTGTTATAGATATTGCAGCCGTGATAGCCTAGTGGATATGACTTCTGCCTCCAATTCCGGAAGGCGTAGGTTCCAATCCGGTCCGGGGCATGCACCTCCTAAATTTTCAGTTGTGTGCATTTTAAGTAATTAAATATCACGTGTCTCAATCGGTGAAGGAAAACATCGTGAGGAAACTTGCACACCAGAGAATTTTCTTAATTCTCTGCGTGTGTGAAGTCTGCCGATCCGCATTGGGCCAGCGTGGTGGACTAATGGCCTAACCCCTGTTATTCTAAGAGGACACTCGAGCTCAGCAGTGAGCCGAATATGGGTTGATAATGATGATGATGATGATGTTATAGATATTAATCTAAATATAAAAGAAAATCGTGTTATTTACACTATTTATAACTCAAAAACGGCTGTACCGATATGGCTTAAAATTGGTGGAGAGGTAGTTTAGAACCAGAAGACGTACATAGGATAATTAGGGTAGCGGTAAGATAGGGATAGGGTAGAAGTAGGCGTAAGTTTAATGTTACAACGCCGTCGCGCGTCGCGCCGCCGCGGTGCAAGAACTAGGTTATGACTAAGGGCCCCGTATAGGTTCGAAACTAGTCGGACATACTCCGACGTTGTATCACATGAGTTTTAGCCGTGTTTCATAAAAAAATAATATGAATAGAAACGATTTCTAAAATAGGTTGTTATAGAGTAAAGTTTATATTAATCAAAAAGAGGTATTGAAGTCAAAAGGTCAAGTTAGTTAATCCGATGATAATATATGAGATAATGTAAAATGTTGCAAGCTGATACAGCAGTTCACCACTATAAAATATCGATAATATCGATGTAACTTTTAAAATCAGTAGGGTTATCGATATAATCGATACTATCGAGCATGAAACACTATTTACAGATCTGTTGTTAGATTTATATTTACGAGTATACTAGTAGAACATCGAAGTTTCCATACCAGTTACTCCCTGATAATGTAGCTTATTGGTGAAAGCGGTCGATGGAACGAGCTATGCTCGGAGTATTTCTGCGTGATCGAATCCGCAGACGAACCTAAGTCACCGACATAGCTCAACGAGTCGCGAAGCTGAAGAGGCAATTGGCGGGGCACATAGATCGAACAGCCGATGGACGTTGGGGTGCTGGAATGGCAACCCCGCAGCAGAAAGCGCAGTGTTGATCGACCTCCCACCAGGTGGACTGACTACATCAAGCTAGTTGCAGAGATGCGCTGGATGCTGGCGGCTCAGAATCGTGATGTTTGAAAGTCCTTACAAAAGGCCATGTCCTGCAGTGGACGTCCATCGGCTGATATGATGATGTCGATGATGATGATGATGATTGGTAAAAGAATTTGTTCAAATCTGTCCAGCAGTTTTTGAGTTTAACAAATCAAATATTTCTGTAGCTACAGTAGGTACAGCTCTTATTCGTCATCAACCCATATTCCGCTCACTGCTGAGCTCGAGTCTCCTCTCAGAATGAGAGGGGTTAGGCCAATAGTCCACCACGCTAGCCCAATGCGGATTGGCAGACTTCACACACGCAGAGAATGAATATAATTCTCTGGTATGCAGGTTTCCTCACGATGTTTTCCTTCACCGATTGAGACACGTGATATTAAATTTCTTAAAATGCACACAACTGAAAAGTTGGAGGTGCATGCCCTGAACCGGATTCGAACCCACACCCTCCGGAATCGGAGGCAGAGGTCATATCCACTGGGCTATCACTGCTCTACTCAGCTCTTATTACTGTACTTATATTAAACTAGCGGACGCCCGCGACTTCGTCTGCGTAAAATTCGATGTCAATTTTACTACTACCCCCTAACCTAACCTAACCTACCCTACCCCTACCATACCCCTACCCTATCACTACCCCAACCCTACCACTGCCCCGACCCTACCCCTACCCTACCCCTACCTTACCTATACCCTACCCCAATCCTACCCGTACCCTCCCCGTACCCTATCCCTTTCCTACCCCTATCTCACGCCTATCCTACCCCTACCCTGCCACTTCCCTATCCTACCCGTACCTCTACCCTACCACTACCCTACCTCTACCCTAAACCCGGCCCTAAACCTACCCTACCCCTACACTACCCCTACGCTTCCCTACCCGTACCCTAACCTACCCTGTAACTTCTCTATCTTACTCCTACCCTTAGCAAAATCGGTCCAGTCCATCGAGAGTGGTGGTATGACCAAGAGAAATAGAGACTTCTATGCTAATAATATAAAGAGGTAAAGTTCGTGTGGTTGTAGGAGGTAATCTCTGGATCTACTGGACCGATTTGGAAAATTGTTTTACCAATAGAAAGCTACGTTATTTGCGAGTGTCCAAGGCTATGTTTGATCCCCATATTCACACGGGAACGGGAACTACGTAAATGAAAGCGCCGGGCGTCATATAGTGGAATTTCTGCGTCTTTTAGAAATTTTGTATTATCTGCGAAACTATTTAAGTAATTAACATACTGTAAAGGGCAAATCTTATCTCCATAATACCCTTGTGATTATTAAATAATTTATTTTAATAAGGATTAAAGTTTAGTTGTATAAATAATGACGTAAACCTAAGTATATAAAATTAATAATTTTTAAAACACAAAACGCCTTTTTTCTTCTATATATCAGCTAATATATAGAAGATAGATATATGGTGTCGCGGACTTTTTTGTAGAACTTTTAAAGATACATAAAGTCTCCATATATTAATTTCAATTTTAGCATGCGAATAAGTCTGTATAAGAGGATTTTCAGTCCGACCTGTATGACAAAAACTGTGATAACTCGGCTAATACATATGATACCAATATAAAAATATAACCTATAGCACTCCCCGATAATGTAGCATTCTACTGGTGAAAGAATTTTTAAAATCGGACCAGTAGTTCCGAAGATTACCCCATTTAAAAAATGTGACAAACTTACAAACTTTACCTCTTTATAATATTAGTAAAGACTACGTATGTATATCTTTTACAAAATTAAGTTAACACAAAACACTATAATTACACTTACTAAGTTTTAATTAATTTATATACACAACAATCGAAATAATACCATAAAACGAAATAATAACTAATTACACGAAATACGTATGACGAAAGTCAAAAGTCAAAACGAAACGAATAAAATAAAATTACAAATTATTTATTTGAATTTAAAGTTTAAACCTGATTACCTGAACCTGGTCCTGAACCTAAACAAAGAAAGTACGACGTATCTAAACTATAAATTAAAACTTAAAGCATGTCTCTAATCTCTATTTCTAAATCTAAAAAGCAAATACAATACGTAAATAGACAGAGTCAGACAAACAGTACCTAGCTAACTTTAACTACCTACGTGGTACGTGCCTAGAAGTAGAACATAATCATTAACAATTAACATCGACTTGCCAAAATCTAAGTAAATTTTTATCACCAACACCCAGTGTTACCAACTCTCCAAAATATTTATCCCTGAAGTTTGTGTCAAAAACCCCTAAAATCGCCTTAATTATTGAGTTGTCCCCCTAAAAAATATAAAGCCATAATAATTTAGAAATATTATGCTGTAATATGTTTCAAAAGTCTATATTTAATACTGACAAAATATTACGTATTTATCTGAAGATTCAGATTTTTTGAAATCATACATGTTGAGGAAAATTGCCGTCAGTTGCCTCAGAGTGGTTGTAGAATAACGTATTAGATGACGTTATAAGTCGCTAGGTCAAGAAAAAAATATTAAAATTATCATCAATTTAAAAATATTAAAGAGTCAAAAAATCCCTTAAAAAATCCCATTTCACTTATTTGCCCCCTAAATCTGGGGGGAAAACCCCTAAGTAGGGAACCCTGCCAACACCAATGTATGTATGTAGTCGGCATAAATCTCCCTAGCGCCGTACAAAAATATGGTGTTTTTGCTCAACGCCATCTATTGGTAAATGGATAAAACGCCTACATAGAGTTTAGTAACCAAAAATGCTGATCCCTATAAAATACGTAGAAACCTATAGAGGAAGGTTCAACTTAATTTGGCGGTTGGCGCTTAAACATAAGCGGCATTCCGCCTTTTAGAAATTTTGTATTATCTCCGAAACTATTTAACTAATTAACATACTATAAAGGGCAAATCTTATCTCCATAACATCCTTGTGATTATTAAATAATTTATTTTGATAAGGATTTAAGTTAAGTAGCATGAATAATGACGCAAACCTAAGTATATAAAATTAATAATTTTTAAAACACAAAAGGTACTATATCTGCTAATGTATAGAAGATAGGTATATGGTGTCGCGGACTTTTTTGTAGAACTTTTAAAGATACATAAAGCCTCCATACATTAATTTCAATTTTACACAATGGTTAAGGCAGCGCATGCGAATAAGTCTGCCTAAGAGGATTTTCGGTCCGACCTGTATGACAAAAACTGTGATAACTCGGCTAATATATGTGATACCAATATAAAATATAGCCTATAGCACTCCCCGATAATGTAGCATTCTACTGGTGAAAGAATTTTTAAAATCGGACCAGTAGTTCCGAAGATTACCCCATTTAAAAAATGTGACAAACTTACAAACTTACAAACTTTACCTCTTTATAATATTAGTATAGAGTATAGATTTAATTTTATATTCTCGAACGTTCCCAACGTATTCTAATATCCCTATTAAAAGCGAGCCCTAACCTTGATAGATAATAGTTTTTTTTCATCGTATAATATTACTTAGATGTACAATAAAAACAAGTGAGGTCAATTTAATTCATTTGTCTGTGGCAGCTAACCTTGGCCATAACCTACGAATGTTTAATATTTTAATCATATCGAACTTCTACGTCTTGTAATTATAGCCGGTTACCAGGTGATTAAATCGATTTTTACGATTATCGAGTAAGATAATTTCAAAGCACATGAGTAATAAAATATAATGACGTTCTTACTAAGTATATAATAATTAACTAATTACATAATTCGTAATAATTAAAATATACGTACTCAGTATAATATTTACATGAGGAGCGTGTAAAGTAAGTATGTCCTAATTTATGGCGTTTTATTTATTTTTAGGGTTCCGTGCCTCAAAAGGAAAAACTGAGCCCTTATCTGTATGTTTGTCAGGACCCTTTATTTCGGGTAGGTATCAAGTTGAAATTTAAATCGTATATAGGTACTCAGGTCCACAGTCATAAGAAGTTGTGAAAAAAAATCATACTACGTATCTAAGTTTACGTAAACACAACGCCCGTTGATTCAGCAAAAAACGTATATTTTGACACTATCAAGGGAATCAAAACACATGGGGTATTATCCTAGAACTATGAAATTTGACAAGTAACATCGTTATAGACCAGAAGTATCTACAAGAAAAAATCTCAAACTATACATTTTTTAATTAAATCTTAGTAAAACAGGATGACTGAAATTCGGGAGAATCTCACCAAAAACTACACGATTCGATTCCTAAACTATTACGGATACGTAACACTGGTGGGCGAGTACGACTCGCACTTGTCCGGTTTTTTTTATTATTAAAAACCAACTTTTCCTCGTAGTAGTAACTTGCATTACAATGCTAAGTATAACCACTTGAGTGTCTACTAACGCTAATTGCTAAATAATTCAAAAAATTTTCCGTATACGTTATCAAGTTCACAAAAGCCTCATCACAATCGATTGAGCGGTTTAGGACAGTATCGAAAAATAGAAAGAATTATTATATTGATAGATATATAAATAATTATCTACCCTCCTCGTATAATTTTATTACAAAGGCTGAAAATAAAATGGAATACACTTATACGAGTATTAGCATTTGGCACGAAGTGGATTAGAAACAGGTAATCAAATGACGAAATACTGAAAATGGTGACGTAACGTATCTTAATATTACTATTCCGCTCTACGACACAATAACGTCGTTGTGACGTCACGTAGGCGTCAGTCCACGTCACGCCTTTCAGTTTCAGCGTGCTTTGTATTCAGACATTTCACAATATTTACGCCAAATAAATTACGAAATTCAACTTAATACGAAAGCATGAGGAACGTAATAAATATTTTTTTTGTGCTATTTATGACTTTTTTTTCAGATATTAAATCCGTTAAGAGAATACGAACGATAAATGCCAAAAAAAAAGAAAAAAGAAAAACAGCATTACAAGACACTGCCTTTAAACCCATCTTTACTTAGAACTTACTACATTAGATCGGTATCGTTATCAACCTATATTCGGCTCACTGCTGAGCTCGAGTCTCCTCTCAGAATGACAGACAGGGGTTAGGCCAATATTCCACCACGCTGGCTCAATGCGAATTGGCAGACATGCAGAGAATTAAGAAAATTCTCTGGTATGCAGGTTTCCTCACGAAATTTTCCTTAGATAGTTATGTTTAGTGTATCACATGACACAATCTTTGTGTTCTATTAAATCAGTTTAGTATATTTAAATACGTATTACGTAATGAATTAATTCTAAAATAATGCATACATTTGAAATCATTATTATTTTCCTACGACATCTGTACTAACATACTCATAACGTCTCATTAATCGTAATTCATAACAAGTAGGTATTTGCGTTTTACGAAAATCTAAGAAGTATATGGACTATTATTTCCAATAGTGGAAAATGGAACTTCACGCTCGTTTAACTTCATCCACTGAACGACACCGAGGCAGCGTCCAGCACCTAATCCTAATTAAATTAATTTATTGATTTTTGTAACAAAATTGTTGTTATTTATTTTGTTTTGGTCAAAATGTTTTTAACCGACTTCAAAAAGGAGGAGGTTCTCAATTACACACGCGTTACGTTTCGAAACGGTTTACGGTTTACTAGAAGTTATAGTTTCAAAAAGTATAAATAAATAATAAAAAAATTAATAAAAAAAATAAAACCGACTTCAAAACCTAAAAACGTACCCACTAAACTAAAAAGCGAAAAATAACATCATAATATGTTCTACCTGCTGATCAGTATGAAGGCGGTGCTTAGCCGGTGTTGTCTTAATTTAAGCCATTTCTGACAGGACCACATGAAACAACACTGTCTGCAAAATCTAAATCTATAAGATATATTCTCACATGGCTTGAATTAATACATCACCGGCTTAGCACCGCCTTCATACTGATCAGCAGGTAGAACATATTATGATGTTATTTTTCGCTTTTTAGTTTAGTGGGTACGTTTTTAGGTTTTGAAGTCGGTTTTATTTTTTTTTATTAAAATTTTTATTATTTATTTATACTTTTTGAAACGATAACTTCTAGTAAACCGTAAACCGTTTCGAAACGTAACGCGTTACGGCGCCACTCGGTCTTGCTTCCCTTTCTCTAACGCATACGGCAGCAGATTTAAGTTATCACTTCTGTCGAGCGTACCGAGACGCACGCTTTTTTTTATTTCGCATTTATGTATTCTGTGGTTTTCATGAAGTTCCTATTCTTGAAGCGTACCAAGACGCACACTTTTTTTCATTTTGAATTTATGTATTCTGTGAAGTTCGCAAGCTTTTAAAACTTGAACTATTCCTCACAACACTTTTCCTGCGTTTTCTATTCCCTACAAAAACAACTATAATAATAATAATAATAATAAAGCCTTTTATTTTCTCTTCTTCACAATATTTTACAATTCATTTAACTTAAAGTAGGTATTCATTGTTATTATTAATCAGTCACAATTTTTAAGCTTAGCTTTTTTGTAAACCGAAAAAAGCTATACAAAAACAACTACAGATGTATAATTGAAATAATAACATTATGTAAACAAAATGCGTAGCTAATTGTCAACTGAAAATAAACGATTATTAAGTATCTTCATTGTTTCTCAAAATAACATCTAAAAATATTTGAGAAACTATCGTAGCCTAGATATTCAGTTTGTGATCACGGAGACAATAACGTCTAGAAATAAATCACATTAACGCTTTAACGCCGTTTTCTTTTCGACACTGTTACCTAGACAAGCATGCATTTTAAAAATAACCGGCCAAGTTCGAGCCGGACTCGCGCACTAAGTGTTCCGTATCATTTTATCTATAAAAACAGCAAAAAATCACGTTTGCTATATGGGAGCACCCTTAAATATTTATTTTATTGTTTATTAGTATTTATTGTTATAGCGACAACAGAAAATATAATCTACCTAGCACATACGACTGTTGACAGACGAACGGGCAGACGAACAGCCGAGTCTTAGTATTAGGGTCTCCGTTTTACCCCTTGGGTACCCGTTTTGACCTAAAAAAACACAAATTTATCATCACTAATTTTAACATTTGTATTCGATACTTTTATTTTTTTTTATTATGCTACTTACTTAACAATATTTTTTTAAATACGACCAAAAGTCCTCCTTTTCTCTAGTGGTCTCTCGGTTCGTTAACAATTTAGTTATTGCTGCTCCAAATTCTATTTCGAAAACTAACATGAAAGTTTGTGTGTGTGTTTGTTACTCCTTCACGTTGGAACTATTGAACTGATTCGAAGAGAGATTATATCCTGAATTAACGTTAACGCATTTAAGTAACAAAATGCTGAGAGAACACTTACCTACAATTTTATTGCATTTTAATCTTACTCGTACCAAAAAAACAAGACAAATGTGTTAGATAATTGAAGAATAAAACTTCGTTTTACACAAACATACCAACCTCTTTCAAAATAATACTATTTTCTATTTATAAACACTTCAACACGTCATGTCAGCGAAGTCAACTGCTGACAACGGTAACCATGTAAACAATTATGTCAATACCGCTACCCACGCTCGCTAACGGCTCGTTACAATAAACAAACACCGATTTCTGTAACTATTTTAAACAATACACAAAATAAACAATAAACAATGAGCATAAACAGAAAATTTTCGAACCCCGCGTTGAAGAACAAGGAACAATACGAATTGAACGAAGAATGGAATAACTTTATGAAGAAAATAGGCGAAGTGTCCGGATTGGTGAGAGATATGGCGAGTGGTGACAAGGAAAAGGCCGATGCTGCCAAAGTTATAGCTGATGAGTATCTCAAGGGTAAAATAATATTGGACGAAGACGTAAAATTGAAGGTGAAAGAAGATAGAACCGTGATCAATCAAAAAGCTTTTCGATCACTTAATAAGACGGACGCTGTGAGTAAATTATAGAATAGAATAATTAGGGATTATGAAGAAGTCAAAATTAAATCTAAAATTGAATTATCTTTTCTTATGTTTTATATTACTGTAAATAGTTTTAGCAAAAGTTGTTTCACCAAGCAGAGGGCCCTATAGAGTGGATAAATGTTGCTTATAAACAGTGCAACACTTTGCAGAGCATGCAAAGTACACGTCCTACAAAATGCGACTCTGTGAGCTTGTAATTACACCGGCAAACTACGCCTTTTAGGACCGAACATAGCAATGCTACTTGACGGCAGCAAAGAACAGGGCAATAGTAAGCCCCAGGACGAGCTATGTCATAAAAGATCTATATACAAGTTGGTTGGTTGTATTACAGGGGTGGGTTTAAGAAAAATAATTGGTTATTTGGTATGGAAATTTTAGATAGCATAAAAACAACTACAACAGTAGGTAATGAAAAAATCGACAACCCGTACCTACTAAGATAAATAATATTTAATACCGATCGAAATAATAAAAGGCCGTCGGGTAAAGAAACAGTTACGGCACATTTAACGTAAAAAACACAGTTAAAAAATACCTAAAAGTAAAACTTGTTTTTATACATATGCCAAGCTATTACCATTTATTCTATAAAATATGATAATTTTGTTTTTATATGCACCAACGTACAACGTGAACAAAAAATGTTTGTAGATGATTATGACCTACTGGTAGATGGATGTTTGGAAAACAAAAAATCTTTAAGATTGATAAAAACTGCGGACTTTTGATTTTAATAATTTTCCATCTACTATTATTTATGGTAACAAAAAGTCCATAATACATTTCCGTGTGTATATATAATGGAATTCTGAAACAATACTAAAAAAGTTAATAACTCTTCATTTTAAACGGAAATCAAATAAGTTGTTTTTACCGTGGACTAAATTAAAAATTCTTTTTTTTGACAAAACATACGAGCACATTAAAGTTTTATACTAGCAATGTATAAAACTTTAATGTGCTCGTATGTTTTGTACATTGTATAAAAATCTTCAACAGAGAAATGTTTACTTAAAAGTCGGTAAATCATTCAATCACCATCAATCAATCAATCATTCCGTTCGTTTCGTAATGGTTCAAAACATATGCACAAATGTTTGGCCGTGTTTTTTGCTTTATGTATATCGACACTTCACGACATCCTGGTGCAGATACATCACTTTTGCTATTACCAGAACCAGAAGATGAAAACCAATGTCGGGTTTGATTCGCAGCTTGCGTCAATTTAGAATTTTATATTTCTCTAAATTATTGCATTTATCCTTGAAACTGGCTACGTCCCTGAGACAACACGGTACAAACTCAGTTGCTCACTGTTAAAGACCTATGGTAGTACAATGTTATCATCATCATCAGTATAACAGCTGATGTGCTGCTGGACATAAGCCTCTTGCATGGACGACCATGCAAGGGGGGGTCGAATAACACTGTGCTTTCCGGTGCGGGGTCACCATTCCAGCTTTTTGGTACCCCAACGTCCATTGGCTCTTCGAACTATGTGCACTACCCATTACCACATCAACTTCGCGACTCATCGTCTACCTCTGTGCCAAATTGAATTAAAGTTCGTCCTATAGTTTTTGCTTGATTGTGTAAACAATAAAACATATAGTGGAGTAGTGCGAACTAGGCCTTATCCTTATCTTTAGTGCATTCTGTGACAACCAATAAGTGGGTCTGCAATAATTGCCGTAACTATAAGTTACGGCAATTATTGCAGACCCACTTATTATATATTTATATATTTCTTTATATTTTATTATAAGTATTTATTGTAACCTGTTGGTGCCCTGTTTAAAATAAATAAAAACATACAAACTTTCGCATTTATAGTATTGTGAACTGTTTACATGTATAACTCATAAATAATATCAGCGTAAACCTACTTTGGTAGTCGATTAGCGAGCAGCATTAGGTTAGTTTCGCAAGTAGGAAGGACAAATACGTAAATAGTAGTTGTAAATTAGGTTATCTGTGACTAGGGTTGCCAACCGTACTTCTCATATAATATATAGCACTCTACTACATTTCGGATCTACGTACTATATAGTGTTGAAGAAATATATAATACGCAAAAATACTATATTTTCAACAACTTTGAACTTTAACATTATCATCGAATCCTAACTTCCATCTTATTCTGCACTTAAAATTAATGATAAATAAATGAGCTTTTGGTTTTCGAAATATTTATAGCGAATAACTGGAAAAGCATAAAATATGTCTTATTTACATAAAACAAAAAAACTTTGAAAAATACAATAAGTGTAAATAAATATAGTTTTATCATTATTATTACTTCTTTTTTCTTTTTTCCGAAATTCTATCTTATTCTGCACTTAAAATTAACGATAAAAAAATGAACTTTGGTTTTTGAAATATTTAACGCCATAATCTTGAAAAAGCATAAAATAACTCTTATTTACATAAGAGAAAAAAATCTTGAAAAATACAATAAGTGTAAATAAATATAGTTTTTTCGCTTATTTCCTAAAATACTATATTTTTCTCAAGAAATGTTGGCAACCCTATCTGTGACTACAGTACCCGCACAAGGTACCAATGTCTACCCGTCTAATGAGCAGCGAACACTGTTTGCAGCAGCAATCATTCTGTAAATTGACTCTGACTGAACTATTCCATTGTTCTCTGGCTACATATTATTTTTCTTATCCTAATGTTGTCTGACATACGTCGCTATGAGGTTATAATACAAATGTATACGCTTAAAGTACCTACATTTACTATCATTAAAGAGGGTTTTGTTTTTATACCATATTATTTACTTTAAAATTCTTTGAAGAACTTTATGTTAGCCCGGGCTAATCTCTGTAACAGCTGAAACAAGGGCTTAGCTACCGTATATTGATACGGGGCCCCTTACTTGTAAAAGCAAATATTTGTAAAAAATAATCTGGTAGACATCCCGGGAAAAAAAAACAAAAAACAGCAATACTCTGTGGTGAATGAGTTTGGGTAGAGTAAATCAAAAACTAAAGAGATTTTTCGGGATTTGCCGCTCGTCTATTGGGCCCCAACTAATTTTGATACCGGGATAAGGCACCCTACGCCACTGAGCTGAAACGATTTTATCAGAACTTTCACGGAAAGATAGAGGTTATTGAGAAACAATTAGGCTACTATTTATCTCGAAAAATCCTTTGTTCAACTAGCAGATGGAGTTGTAAGCATCCGCTATTTGCAGTGGTGTGCACTTCATACACGCAGAAATGTACTGCATACCCTAAGGACTCAATACAAACATATTTTGGACAAAATACATAGTTGTACGAGGAATTTTCCAATTTTTACTTATAGTGCATACCCTAGCTAAATACCTGATGTACCACTGGCTATTTGCTAATATATTTTAAATACAAAACAACATATCACGCATAGGTGAAAAACTTTGAATATTACAAAGAATTATAAGTATTAAGTAACCCTGTAGAACATTTGTTAACAATGCCACAGACATACACAAGCATTTAGATCGCACCATCAATTGGCTCATATAAAAAGCATATAAATAGTTAAGACAAATCGCTCTGTCAGTGAAAGTTGGCGCGTGCACATCTATGAATAGGTACATAGAGTGTAGAGTTGCCAGGTGTCCGGATAAAGCCGGACATCATCATCATCATTATCATTATCAGCCGACGGACGTCCACTGCTGGACATAGGCCTCTTGCATGGACCTCCAAGCATAACGGTCTCGAGCCGCTAGCATCCAGCGGTTTCCTGCGGTCCGTTTGATGTCCTCATAGACATAGCCGGACATATTAGGCTTTTCTGTTCCGTGTCCGGCCAAAATAAACGGTGTCCGGCTTGTCCAGCCTTTGTTAGGCTTTACCTACATTCGCAAACGAGCGAAAAAAATGTAAATTACTGATGTACAAAAAATCCTCAATAATGTAAAATTCAAATTAAAATTTCATTTAGGCTTAATTTACAAGCACTTTTGAAAAGTCAAGTCAAGTGTAGACTGTCCGGTCTTTTTAACCAAATGGCAGGCCAAACTGGGTAGACTGTCCGGCTTTTAATTTCGTTCTGGCAACCCTAATCGAGTGTGTACTTCGGCAAAGTACGTTAACAAGAACTAAAGCTAACACGACTTGGAAAGTTCCTAAGTTGTTTGTTGGAGAAAAAAGTAGAAAACTGTTATTGACTATACACACACACAGACTAGAAAGCTTTGTTGTATAATGTACAACAACGCGTAAATAAAACAATAGTAGATTATTAAACAGTTGCATAAATAAGGGTGGTTAAAATAAGAGTTTATTTTATAAAACGAAGTAAAGAGAGTCTTATAATAGAGACGCGAACATTTTAATATATAAGTTTTATACTTTATCTAGTCTCATCTCATGCTATAGATATTACAAGCGGACGCCCGCGACTTCGTCCGCGTCAATCGATGTACACTTTCAAGCCCTATTTCACCACTTTAAGGGTTGAATTTTAAATTTTTTTTAATTACATTTTATTTCGTATTTTTTTTGTGATTTATGAACAAATTTTTAAAACTGTAACTCTAATAATGAAGGACTTTATACACAAACTTTCACCCCCTTCTCATATAAACTTTTACCCCCTTCGCAATAAAAAGTATCCTATAACCTTCTCCGTATTATGGTCTTAAACCGTGCCAAGTTTCATTTGAATTTATTCAGTAGTTTCAGCGTGATGACCGAATAACAAAAAAACACGGACAGACAGACAAAAAATCAAATAAAAATATTTTTAGCTTCAGTATCGGTTATACATATAATGCTCCCCAACAAACATTTTTAAAACATCTTCAATGTATAGAATGTACAAAATGTACAGAATTCGTATTATAAGAATAGATTCTAGATGGCGCTGGCATCCTTTAAGCCACGCTAACGTTTGTTATTACAAATGGTATAAGTAAAATTGCAAATAAATAGATAATAACAAAAATAAGTTAACAATGCTACAATCAAATTTACTCCTAAACAATATTATAAACGTGAATGTAAATTTGTTTGTGACGCTTTGATTCCTAATCCACTTTAGAAATTCTTTCACCAATGGAAAGTTCCATTATCAGCAAGTAAAATAAACTAAATTTTATCACCGTATTCCGAAGGGGCTTACGTGAGTGAAACTGTGGGACGTACTCTAGTATCTTTGCCAGAAAAATAACCAATCAACATCGATCTCCTATCAAAAGGCGGATGCACAATTAGCGACCAAAAACCGTCCCCACTCAATGAACCAAAATGCCAAACACAACTTCTTGGCGCTCAATTCAAGTAGTCGCATTTGCAAATTCAACCTTAAACTCAATACTTAAGGTTGAATTTGCTCTGGATTTATATTGCTGGGATTATATTGAATATTGGACTATATTTAAAGGCCTTTTAGGTATAATTATCTTTACCAATAATTTTAAGACTGTCAAACAAAATTGGCCAGATTTTAAGTGAAATTTTCTACATGATTGTGCGTCCTTTTATTGAGGCCAATCAACGATAAAACATCTTTTAAACATGTAAAAATGCTCCCGTTCTTTTCAGGTGTATTTTTAGATGATTCTCTTAAATAATTAATTAATTTATTGCCTCGACATACTGCTACTAGACTACTTTCTGATCTAAACATATCGCATACAGAAATAGAGTCAGCTACGCTTTTACTGTACTAGTATGTCGACTTTCCATAACCAATAAGGTTGTTTATGGTTTACTCACGAACGATACATTTATTTTCTACTGATGGCATATGAAATGTCGTATAGAAACCGAAAGGGGTATGGATAAGTTTGCATCATCCTCCATCACCTACCATCAGGTGAGATTGTAGTCAATTTGTAAAGAATATTATAAAAATAACTTTAAATCGTTTAAAAAACTAAAAAACACGTTTTGGCACGAACTAAAAATTGCAAATATTTTAAGTCACGTGATATTTTTTTCGTATTCCTGACAGCAAACCTTTTCATTTGATATCTATATCATGGGGGTGGATTTCAAACAGCCGGTCCGCCATATTGGATTTGTAATGACGTTTCTAACAGCCAGTTTCTTCATGTAAAGCTAAAGTAATAGTAAAAGTAGTAAGTAGTTTTTAAGTGAATAAGACCGTCACTTTTGATTTATGACGTTACTTTAACTGTTACTTGCGATGAAGAAACTGGCCGTTAGTCATGTATTGTCATCAGAACTCAGAGCGTGTGCAAAATTTCATCCTAATTGAAGACCGGGAAGTGGGTCAAATTAAGACTTCAAGATTTTCTTACATACATAGTTACAAGTGAAGCTAATATAAAGCGTGTGAAAATCTAATCGGGCTGCACACTGCACTATGTACGAGTCTCTATGCTTGAATATGAGATTAAGGTTCTTTAAGTATCTTCGAAATTGTTTTTAATGTATCGAATAGTAAGGACAGCGATGTCCAAAAATATAAATACAATAAATACTATCAATATCAGCTGACCTCTGCGGCAGGGATCAGATTATCTATATCTCCACTATAACCACGAAACCACTGCGTATTTAGGCTAGGGTCACGTTTGCGTCATACTCAATAGCTCTGTGGTAAACAGGCCGTACCTACTTATCACAGAGGTGTTAGTTCGATTCCCGCCCTCTTATCTATTGTCGTAATCACTCTCAACACAGCCTTTTCCAACTACTTACGATGAACAGGAATATTGGTCATATTTAAAAATATGGCAAATATTATTAGACCGCCGATTAAGCGTATCACCAGAAGAATCATCCAAATCATCATATGTTACAAATATATAAGAAATATTTATAATTTTCGTATTTTTAAACTATTAACTCATATCTTGATTAAGCATTTTACATAAGTAATGTTTTATTATAGGTACTTTTTTTTTTAAAGAATATTTGCTATATCTTTTTTTTAATATGTCCAATACTCCCATTCCCCTCCAACTACTTGGGAAAGACTGTATTAGGTGAACCACCACCTCTCGTTGATGAGTCCGACCGCTCTTACCGTTGAGCTATTGAGGTTTAAAAGTGTACAAAAAGGTTGTTAATATATGATACAACTGTAACCTCCTAACAAGGCACATATGATAAACGAGTCATATGTGACCCAGTTTAAGTTAATGTTTCAGTTTAAGTCACAATTTACTAAGTAGGCTTTTATCCTAAATGATAAAGCTAGGCAGCACAGTAGACTATTACGTAATGAAAGGGGTATGCACATACCTAGCAATGCACAAGATTTCTATTCATTCTACCATTGGAATGTTGAACTAGAATTGCTTGCAAATCGTTTTGCTAGCTATACCATAACCAGTAAAACTCATACTATTGGAAACACCTATTTTTGACGGCCTCCGTGGCGCAGTGGTATGCGCGGTGAATTTACAAGACTGAGGTCCTGGGTTCGATCCCCGGCTGAGCAGATTGAGATTTTCTTAATTTGTCCAGGTCTGGCTGGTGGAAGGCTTCGGCCGTGGCTAGTTACCACCCTAGTCACCAACCTAGTCATGTCAATGAAAGTATCAAATAGCAATAACACAGTAAAAAAATACTAATTTCATTTTACAAGACGAATTGAAAATTTCGCAACTCTTATGAGAAAAGGCCATACAAAGACCTTCATCATGAAATTCAATATACCTAGTGTTTTTGGAATCATTTTTTTTATGTTGAAACTATTAATAACTAGGAATGTTCAGATATCAATGTGAAAAATGTATACACATATAAATATGTTTAATTGCATGTAATAGCAAGCAGCTCGACGACCGATGTCTATATCAAGCTGCCAAAATAAATACCATTATATTTTATACACTTACTTGTATAAGTATATGGCACAAGTACACAATTACACCTAGAATTAGATATCTCCACCTACCTTTTTAATGACCGATCAAAATGTAACGTGTGATCTTAATCTGAACAGTTATTAACTTTAAAGACTATTTAATAGTATAATGGAATGGTGGAACAAAAGAAATAGTTTAATTTCAAGATAAACATTCTCGCCTTTACAATAATTGGAAAAATATTATATTCAGATAAATGAAAATCATATTCTAGTTCAGTAATTGAAATGCTATCCAACCAAAATTATCGAACAGGGAAAAGTAAAGGATGAAGGGGAAGTCTACATGCACAAATAAGTCGTCGCCATCAACCCATATTCAGCTCACTGCTGAGCTCGAGTCTTTTGTCAGAATGCGAGGGGTAAGACCAATAGTCCACCACGCTGGCCCAAAGCGGATTGGCAGACTTCACACACGCAGAGAATTAAGATAATTCTCTGGTATGCAGGTTTCCTCACGATGTTTTCCTTCACCGATTGAGACACGTGATATTTAATTTCTTAAAACGCACACAACTGAAAAGTTGGAGGTGCATGCCCCGGACCGGATTCGAACCCACACCCTCTTGAATCGGAGGCAGAGGTCATATCCACTGGGCTATCACGGCACAAATAAGTAATAACATAAAATAACAAATCATCCTTCATTAATTTTAGGGTGAAATGGACAAAGATGCTTGGATGGCAGAAGTAAGCAGAGACGCGAATCAGCGAGCTTTGGATCGAAAGATTCGCAAGGAGAAGGCCGACACTCTCAACACTCAAGCAATCAAAGCTTTCCGTCGCCAAGAATACGACAGAGCACTGTCCTGCTACAACAGAGCCATAGAACATATCAAGGACAATGCTATGATGTACTGTGATCGTGCCTTGACAAACATCAAACTCGGAAATTACGATAAGGTAAATATTTTGAAGAATCATTTAGAATAAGATTAAAAGTCCATCAATACTTAGATGGAACAGGAATTCTATTCAGTAATGATGTTTTAATAACTCGACAGTATGAGTCTCATATTTGTCTCTATACATTTCTGTTTACCACGAAACTATGGGTCCATATACATATAGTGAGGAATTCGAAACTCACACCATCGAGTTATAAAGACTATGATGGAACAAACACACTAATGTTAATAACTAGACTAGTTAATAGAAAGACTAGATCTCAGATGAATAAACAGTAAACAGTATTTCGTTCCTTATTCTAGAACCCAGATATATATGTTGTTTAAAATGTCGAAACCAAATTGCATTCTACAAAATTTCCTATGTCCTAGACGTTATAGCAATTACCTTTTTTATATTATTAGAGATACTTAAACAAACAGTGTCAGCTGTGAACAGTTACAATCCGTATGAAATCGCGGAAGTATAAGTACTAACGTACAAACCACAAACTAAACAAGTCAATGTTAGTTGAATGTAACAAATCATAGGTCTTGGCAAATAGCAATTTAGGCGAGGTCAACGTTCTATTAGTGAGGAGTATATTATAGTCATTGTAGATGTGTTTCTAAGTAGTTAGTGAGGGACGGGTTGGAGACGATAACGAGGAAATGTTTTACGAGAATGTACGACTAGGCGCCATATTTAAAAAATAAAGGAATACAAGTTAACTGTCCCAGTTGACCTGATGCGTTAACGACCACTCTCGTGAAGAGAAAGACATTATCGACTAGTAGCAGCCGGAATGAAAGAAGAGGGCGATATTTTCTTGACGCTATTATTCATCAATATGTAATTTTGCCTTACAACAATATGTCTCACGAGATGTCTCAATGCTCTAATAAAGGTTTATTCTTCTTTCATGTAATATTAGGTATACAAAGTGTAGCAGTAGCGACCCAGATTTGGAAGTGGCGAATCAGGTCATTATCACGAACACTTGATGTTAATAATAGTTATTGTTACTTATCTAATTGTATGAAATTGAAATCCTACCTCAAACTAGCCCACACATATCTAAACTAATATCATAAAGTGGTAAGATAAAATGGTTTGTTTGTTTGTTACAAAATTGTCTTTGTTTTTCTAAACAGTAACATTCGAAAATTGATTATAACATAATTCATCGTATTCTTACAGCAATATGCGTTATGCATTAAAACGCAGGGAGTATGCTAGTAATAGATTATTTTTTATAAAAAAGCGAAAGCGAAGTTATCAATCCATTGCTAACGGCAGTTTATCTCTACAGGTTTTCAACGATTGCGAATGGGCTTTACGACTGAACGAGAATAGCTTCAAGGCACGTCTGTATAAAGCTAAGGCGTATAAGGAATTAGAGGAATTGGATAAGCTGGAGGAATGTAGGAGAGAGTTGAATGAAAAGTTTCCGCAGCACGACGACCTTATCAAATATTTCCTAGATAAAGACGAATGTAATGACGAGGAAGAAGAAAATTAAAAGAAAGGAAATTGGTATGATACTAAGAGTTGATTTTTTTGTTTGATTTAAAAATAAATGTTGTAGTGTGAATGTAGAGTTTGAATTTTTAGTTTAATGTATTCGAGTCTAATATGAAATTATAGTAATATTACATGATACAATTTTTAATTTACATGATAATTTTTATAGTCATAAGACCAAGGATAACTTGTGGATCATAATAAAAATAATTTCAATTTCGCATATGGCAAACTACATTAACTAATTCAATATCAATTGAAATCTATAAATTAAAACAATAGTTACAAAGACGAATAAAACTATACAATATTTTTTTTAAAATATATTGATTTTGAAATGGACATGAGTTTCAAAGTTAATCTGAGTGAAGTAATTTTGATAAGTCCTAATTAGATAACGGTGTACCAATTGTTATTGATAACCATAATCTTGTTAATCAAGTTTATTGCCCAATAAAAAGGATGTCCTGTTCCAAAATTTTCCGTTACTGAATGAAACTTGATGTCTCAATGACCATACATAATAAAATATAAATATAAGATGATTGTTTAAATGTATTAGTTAAAATGAGAATATATAAATTGTTTGAAATATGAGTGATTCTTCAAGTTCTTGAAAAAATCAACGCCTTGGAAGGTTTACTAGCATACACGTAAACCATCCGAGCTACTCTTATAGGCATGTCATTAATAAATTAGAATATGTATTAGATATATCTAAATCAATACCATCTTACTACGAGCATTTTATCTATATCATCTTATTAATATTATTATATTTCTAAGAGAAATAGTTTATATCTTTAAGATTTTCATTAAATAGGTGTATCCATATTCTATTCAATCCGTGCGAATCCGAAGCGAATCACTAGTACTAGGAGTACATAAAATACTTCCGCCAATTTCTCCACGAGTTGAAGATTTCTTTTCACTCATTAATATTCCTTCGCTTGAATGTCAAAGATCTCGATATAATAAAGGTCATGTTTTACGAGTATACACATCAACGCGTGGACAAGATAAGAAAGACTAAGTAAGTAGTAAGTACGCAAGTGTGTTGCCTGGAGGGCATTAATTTAAAACAAAATTCTTCTATCAGAAGAAACTACTGTAGACAACTATTGACAATGTTTTATCAAGCTACGAGATTTGAACACGCTTTAAAAATGATTTATGCGAATAACAATGTCACGGTTGCTAACTTGTATAAACTTATAGCTTCCGTGCTTTACAGAAAGAAATACTATTAAAGCTAATTTGAATATGAAATATGAAAAATCAAAGTAACTGAAAACTTATCACATAATATAAAACTTTTTTTAATCCAAAAAAAGTTATTTCAGAAAATTAGCTACAGTATTATTTAATTTCAGCTATAGATAACACATCTTTATTATTTTTATTAATTAAATACCTGTTTTCATTATCAATTCAATCTATATAAGGAAGCATAAAGCAAGGAGGTTAAACAACATGCAGTTCGAGTAAAGAAAGTGATGCATCGGCAACCAGTCATACCCGAAGCTGAGAGATATTGATATTGCGTTCAGAGTACCTCGATTGCAATAAAAAATCTAAGTAATGAAGTTCTCAAAGTAGTGACTCCAAACCCGTTTACTGAAGAACAATAAAGGTGGCTGGTATACATAATATTTCGCATTGTTTTTGTATTGGCTATCAATAGCCAATTAAATCAGCTAAAGATCTAAAGCTGTAGTACTTCTAAAAGTAGACACTCAAAACTCGTTTACTAAAAAATACTAGACCGGTATAATATTTTCGCACACGCTTGCATTGTTTTTGTATTGGCTATCAATAGCACATTCAAATCAGGGTCAATACCAGTACGCGCGGTACTCGTATGTTTATTTTGAACGGACTTTTTATCTTTGCTTGCAAAACATCAGGTACAAGTTCACATTTTCCAATTTTGTAATATTACAATAATATTTGTTATATGTAATATTATTGCATAACAACATTATTATTTTGTAATTGGCGTTGGCTTTATTCGTACAATTAATTTATATTTGGATCAATTTCTCTATCTAATATTATCTATTAAGCACACCGCACAGGTCAAGTCCCTAGTTATCGACATAAAGTCTAGTTATTTAGAATTTGCTGCCTCAATGGTTTATTTAATGGACAGAATTTTAGACTACGGATTATAAGATTCGGGGTTAAAGCCCAATGTATAAACAGGTTGTTATGTATTATTCTACTCAAACTATCTTCATTTCAGCATTACCAAAAACGACACAATATTATGCGTAGGTCCTCTTTGACAACAAAGCTTCTATATTCTGCTTAGATTGCGGTTATTTTTGATTTCGGACATTTGTCACGTACATTTATGATTATGGATTTATGATAAGCGTTCGATACAGTCTACTTTTTAATGAAAACTTACCGAGCAACATCAAAACACCGACGAATGATACACAGGAGTACAAGAACGGTAGATACGTCCACAAATCTGCGAACAAACAAATATCATGACTAAGATTTTAAATTCATATTGGTGTAGTGCGAATCGTTTAGCGACCGATGTTTCTTAGGCTATTAAATCGGATATCGGGTAATTTTGAAGTGGTATCAAATGAAATAATCGTGTTCATAAAACTGTAAGACATGAAATTCGGTCAAATCATCTAAAGTTATGGCAGGTAAATGGTCTGTCACGAGGACAATTGGGTAAATTACCTTTGATCCATAATATAAATAGCATTTAAACTTAAATATGTAATTTCTGATATAAAAGTCAATTCTAGCTCAATCCTGACTGTCGGGTGTTTTTCAAAAGTATAATTTTTATTGGCTTGGCGTTATTTATTTTCAAATAAGGACGAGTAAATATACATAAAGACAGATGTATGTATGTATGCAACCTATGAATCTAGGTTATTACCACTTTAAAAGTAATTTGCGGTAAAAAATAATCAACACTTATAAACAATAAATACCTACTTATTGGGAATCAAGATCGTTACGGACAATGAACGCATTTCACCGATTTTACTATCCGATAATATCGTGACTGCTGTGTTCGGAACAAATTTATTTATAGCTTCTTTATTTACTTACTAACCGACGGTTTTACCCGCGTAGTTCCCGTTCCCTTGAGAATAATGGGATAAAATATAGCCTATGACACTCACAAATAACGTGGCTTTTAGTGGTAAAAGAATTTTCAAATTCGGGTCAGTAGATTGAGAGATTACCCCCTACAACATCACAAACTTTACCACTTTATTAATATTAGTAAAGACGAGTGAGTAAACCTCCATAAGTACCAGAGATTTTTTTCAATTGTCTGCGTGTGTGAAGTCTGCCAATCCGCATTGGGCGTCAGCGTGGTGGCCTAACCCCTCCCATCCTGAGAGGAGACTCGAGATCAGCAGTGAGCCGAATATGGGTTGATAATGATGATGATGATGAGACGAGACGAGTCTCTATACACTCAATAAAGAAGGAAGCATGCTTTTTGTGAATTACAAGCAGTAGAGCTATTCTGAATAGACATTTTATCGAAAGTGTGTGTTTCGAATTCGTTTCTATCTTTCTCTATACTACGAGTATAGTATATTAAAGGTATAGATGATTTTTTTACAATTCGATTCGACAATCTGCGTCTCGACGCATATTGTCGTCGTGGATTTTTCATAGTATTTACGTTGTGCGCGCTCAAAACCAGGACGCATTAGTATCACAAGCGAAGTCACAGCGAAACATTGGCCACGAAACAATAGAATATAAAGGCGCGACTACACACTCAATTAGGCACAAACAAGTTAACAACAAGGAATCACGATCGACTAGTTCACTATACATTCATACATTTTACACACACGACATTGTTCTTGTAACCCCCTTTTGGTGTACATCCTGCTGCATTCGGGTATAGAGAAATCGTTTAAGTAATTAGTAATTTGAATGAGAAATACATTATTAAGTACTAGCTGCGCCTTGCGGTGTTACACGCAAAATATAAAGTAGTAGTTTCGAACCCAAACGCAACGCGACACGATCCAGTTTGGATCAAGGACCAGCTCATGACTAAGGGCCCCGTATGAGTTCGAAACTAGTCGAGCATATTCCGACCTAATATCACGTGAGTTTTAGCAGAGTTTCATAATCAATTAATATGTATAACACTCACGATAGTTTAAATTCTAAAATAAATCTATATAATTTTTCCGAAATAAAAAGTAGCCTATTTGTTAATCCAGGCTATAATCTATATGGATTCCAAATTTCATCTAATTCGGTTCAGTAGTCACGACGTGAAAGAGTAACAAACATTCACACTATCACAACCATTTTTTTTTCGCAAATCTCGTGTTTTCGAGATAAAAGTAGCCTAATTAATCTAGGGCCTAATTAATCTAGGGTAGGGTATAGGATCTATCTACATTTTCAATTTCAACCAAATCGATTCGGTAGTTTCGGCGTTATAGAGTAACAAATATACATTCGCATTTATAATATTAGAAGGATAAGTTTTGAATATTGAGTACAACGAGGTGTTACTTTGCGATTGTTTTTGACGGCCTCTGTGGCGCAGTGGTATGCGCGGAGGATTTACAAGACTGAGGTCCTGGGTTCGATCCCCGGGTGGGCCGATTGAGGTTTTCTAAATTGGTCCAAGTCTGGCTGGCAGGATGCTTCGGCCGTGGCTAGTTACCACCCTACCGAGAAAGACGTATCGCTAAGCGATTTAGCTTTTCGGTACGATGTCGTGTAGAAACCGAACGGAGTGTGGATTTCAACCTACTCCTAACAAGTTAGCCCGCTTCCATCTTAGATTGCATTATCACTAACCATTAGGTGAGATTGTAGTCAAGGCCTAACTTGTAGAAACATAAAAAACATGGGGCAAAACTTTGAGTTCACACAAGGTACGAGCAGTGGCGTGCATAAGTTAGTCGATAAGGGTATGCACTGGTAAGATATAAATAACCAAACTGGGAAAATTCTTCATATAATTAGCATTACGAAAACAACTCTTAGGGTATGCAGTACTTTAATGCATGTATGAAGTGCACGCCACTGGGTACGAGCCACTAAATAGGTAGGTAGCTGGATAAAGTAATAAATCAATCATACTCACTCAATAGAGCATCAAGGCTGGACCTGTCCCCCTCTAACCATGCGGAGATGACATACGCAAGACCAAGCATCACAAGGCCAAGTAGAGCCAGTACAATGAAGGTCTCATACACACGCCCTTTCAAACCCCTGCATCCCCGGAATCCGGTGGACTCGGAGAATAGATAGGCGAACGGCAGGAACACAAATAACGAGAGGTTTGAGAATAGAAACACATGGTTCCATAGACCTGAAACAAAAATGACAAATTTTTATCCTGATACTAGCAGACGCCTGCGACTACGTCCGCCCTTTGCCAATGGGTTGAATTTTTAAAATTCTTGAATCACATTATATTTCGTATTACTTTTATGATTTATGGTAAATTTTTTTAAAACTGTAACTCTAAAAATTTCCATTGATTGATTGACCAGCCATACAAACTTTTAACCCCTATTTCACCCCCTTCTATTTTTATTTTAGGGTCAAAAAGTACTCTATGTTTTGTTCCAAGGTCCCCTACCATTATACCAAAATTAATCTTGATCGGTTCAGCAGTTTAGCCGTGAAAAGGTAACAGACAGACAGACTTACTTTCGCATTTATAATATCAGTATAGATTCCCACAGGAATGAGATCTACAAACACAAACCAAGTGGCACAGCTAGCATATATGTATAAATTAAGATCACATGGATATTTTACTAGGGTATACAAACATACATACAAAATTAAAACTATCTATATGAGTGTTATTCATATTAATTTATTATGAAACACAGCTAAAACTCACTTGAGACAATGTCGGAGTATGCCCGACTAGTTTTGAACTCATACGGGGCTTATTGGTCCAGGTCTGGCTGGTGGGAGGTTTCGGCGGTGGCTAGTTACCACTCTAACGGCAAAGATGTGCCGCCAAGCGATTTAACGTTCCTGTACGGTGTTGCGTAGCAACCGAAAAGGGGTATGGATTTTTATCCTCCTTCTAACAAGTCAGCCCACTTCCATGTTAGATTTGCATCATCACTTACTATCAGGCGAGATTGTAGTCAAGGGCCATGTTGTGAAGAATATATAAAAAATCTATCACTGGCCTAAGATACCTTGATAAGTAAATCACTCAAATGGGTATAACTTTTGATACTATTAATAAAAGTCATTATCAAGTAATGTTAGATCAAGCGTTTCTTGTGCTAACAACCATTTGTTTGTTTTTATCTAGTTAAGAAAACTACCCATTATGAAATGCTTTATTTTTTGATGATTTGTTTATACTATTGTACCTAAAAGCAGAGGCTTATAATTTTAAGAAACAATAAATGTTCAGTGATAAATAATGATTGATTGAATGATGATGAAATTATACTCAGATAAGGAAGTGCAATTTTTATAAATATCCACAACTGACTTTAAGAAAAGATAATTCTCTTGTCAATAACAGTCCTAATCAGTTTTTTAGTTGTTAAAGAATAATTAATCTGTACTTAGTTAATTAATATTTATATTTAAATACTTTTTTATTTCTAACCAACCTTTGATCCTACAGTCTATTGAAAGATTCTAAAGGTGTTGGTTGAACCTTTATATTGCAATGCCCATTGAAAGAAAGAAAGAAAAATGATTTTTTCAAAATTATGCCACACTTGCAAGACAATACTATGCAATGTGTGGTGTAATCCAAAAATTGGCCTCAGCTCAGCATAATGCTACGCGACCATTTAAAATATTCTGCATTATTGTTCCGATAGCTGATGTACAATCATTGCTGCATCATTGACTTAACAACTGCTATTGGAACAATAATGTTGGTCTGGACATTTATTGTTAGCATATTCGTTAACAACCCATATTCAGCTCACTGTTGAGTGTGAGTCTCCTCTCAGACTGAAAGGGCATTTTCATCCACCTTAGTCCACCATGCTGGCCAAATGAAGATTGGCAGACTTCACACACAAGAGAATTGAGAAAATTTTCATTTATGCATTCCTCTTAATGTTTTTCCTTCACCGTTCGTGACAGACTTCACACACAAGAGAATTGAGAAAATTTTCATTTATGCATTCTTCTTAATGTTTTTCCTTCACCATTTGAGACAGACTTCACACACAAGAGAATTGAGAAAATTTTCATTTATGCATTCTTCTTAATGTTTTTCCTTCACCATTTGAGACAGACTTCACACACAAGAGAATTGAGAAAATTTTCATTTATGCATTCCTCTTAATGTTTTTCCTTCACCGTTTGAGACATAATATGTAATTTCTTAAAATGCACATAACTGAAAAATTGGTGGTGACATGCCCTGGACTGGATTCAAACGAGTTTAATGCAGATTCGATTCGAGTTTAAGGCAGAGGTCATATCCACTGGGCTATTACCTCTCCGCATATTGATTAATAGACTTAATCACTTAGCTTTAATAATGGTGAAGAAAAAAAGTTTTCTTAAAGACAATTAGGCAGGCTTACCTTGTATCAGAGAGCTGTTCAACCACTTGACATAATAGCTATTTGGGTATAATATTAGCACCTCATTGCTGACTATTGAGACTGGCAGCAACAGTGCCGAGCCCAGAGACACGGCCAGTGCAAATGTGCACAGCCACAGGCTAATCCTGTACACTTTCACTTCATCCTCGTCAGAGCTGAAGTAATCCTCACTGTCGCGTCGACGAAACTTCTCAATTAACATAAATGAGAAGAGGTACAGTAGTATGAACAGGAGCAAGAATATCTGCAAACAAATTAATTAATTAATTTTTAGTGCTAAGAACAAGTATGAAAACAGAACCCTTATAGGATCACTTGTCTGTCTGTCACAGTAATGTTACGGTTTTTTTTATTATTCTATGAAAAATAAATGGATAGCATTTTACTCATATATGAATAAAGCATATATAGCTAGCTTTAGGTTTGCTTAAATGAGAGTTATTTTATTTCTTATATTATAAAGAGAAAAGATTTGTTTATTTGAATTGAATAGGCTCGGAAACTACACTATTGATTTGAAAAATTCTTTCACCAATGGAAAACTACATTATCATAATATTACATTATTATAAAAGTAATATATTTTACTATGCTATATGTTACTATGCAGGAATCAGAAGGTTCTGCTACTTCCAGATAAAACAATAGGCAGTAAGTACATAATTAAATAATAGTTACCGATTAGATATAAAGAATTTGGTTGATTTTAAAAATTTATTTTTGGTTGATTAGCAATTGGTTGGTTGATGTTAAAAAGATCCTGTAATTCATTCAGTTTAATATTTATATTGTGTAGGAGATAAGAAAGCTTACTAAGAGAAAAAGATGAATGTCAGTACTACTAAGGTAAAATATGGTTGTGCTGGTTTTTTTCTTTCCTTCCTTCGAAGAAATTCTCAATATTAGCTCAAAGTAATTAAATTGTTGTTGTTGAAACCCAGTGAAGAGCCTGATAAGCTGTTGGTCTCAGTCATTTTGATCAACATCTGATAGTGATGTTACTGAGTCAAGCAATATTACCCGCAAGCCCAAAGAGCAGCGTAGTTGATTAAGATTATTCTTTATTCTTTTGTTGAAAAGTTTATACCACATACGTAGTTTGTTAATGAAAATTAAGGGAAACTTACTATTTGCTCCCGAACATTGTTATGGAATATTTGCTCCCTCAAATCAGCCTCTTCATCATCCATCGTTCTTTATTTTATTTTATCTCTCAATGGATATTCTTTCGGGTTTAATACTGTAACAGCACTTCATTTTTGCTAATTATCCCGAACCATACTTTCTCGAGATCGCAAAACACTATCTTTCACATTTAATATCGTTACCGAATAAAACTTGTCACTTGTATCACAAGCACGCACTTAGAAAATTTACTTTTTCATATTTTGTGATATCTTTTTATATTTTTATTGTTTCAATGCTACGAGTACGACGAATGATGTAAAAACACGACTAATTTTTTTGATCAGCTGTCAATGTCAACTATTTGACGTCGGTGGCTGTGCTGTCAAGTGTCAACCACAGAACTTGATAGCGATGCTACAGAATACATAATGTGCGATGTTTAGCACAAGGTTAGTACAACGCAGCTCAGACCAGTTACATATGGACTTGAACACCAATTCACAAACAAAATTGTCTACCATTTTTGGCATTAATATAAAATTAAAAAAAAGTGTAAAATAACTTCTGCTAAACGTGATAAACCGCTTGGTAACGTAACGCGTAACGGCACCACTTTGTCTGGCTTCCCTTTCTCTCACGCTTATGGCAGCTGGTTTCAGTTTTATCTTCTGTCGAGCGTCCCGATACGCACACGATTTTTCAATTTTTCATCATTCACTATCAAAAAACAGCATCCATAAAATATTATTTGTATCTGTGTCGTCTGAGGTCCTTGATCGCGGTCGGGCTCAAAAAGGCTAGAACCCAGAGCATGACGTTACCAGTTTATAAACAAAATGGTGGTCACAGATTAATATCAATTTTTTATTTCATAGATTTATTTTTATCTGCATCTAGTTTTTACCCGTTTGTGATCTACAGGTAGGTACAGGGTACAGGTGACGACACTGTTCCCCTCCATTTTCCCTCTCCAATAATAAAAATGACTTCATAAAGCTATACCATTAGTCCCCTTTAAATAATGTTCGTCTGATGTATGCTTGCTAAAAAAAACAAACATGAAAGAACTAGTAGGCCTAACATGCGACCCCCGACATTGGATTAGTATAACACTAACAGTGGAATTATATAATTCAGCCGCTGAGTGTCAAATTTAACCTCAATTTGTTTGAAAATTTGACACTCAGCGGGTGAATGACCCCCCCTGGGGGTGTCCCTACAACATCTATGAATTCCACTGTATGTAGTTGTGAATGAATGAAAGTAATTAAATGGCGTCAACAGTTCACCGTTCATGACATTATAATAATATGTTAGAATATTCACGGTCGATTGCTAAGGCAAAACTGAAGGAAATAAAGTGTTAAATATATACTTCTATTTATTACATGATTCCGCATACAATATTCCTTATCCACTAAAATTCGATTCTTTCTTCCATGTAGTTAGGCGGCAAGTTATTTGTGACGTCACGCAGTTGCTCCAACTTCTGTATGGCTGCGACTCGCCGCCAAAGAACAGGACATTCTGTGTTCTCGCATTCCGTGTACCGCGGATGACCGCAGCAGGACTTACAAATCTGAAGGAGAGAATGGTTTTTTAGACTATATTTTGTCTTTATATCTTGTCACAAAATTGTGAAAAAATATGAAAGTAAGTGAAAGTTCGTCCGCGTGGAATTTAGTTTTTCGGTTCAGTAGTCGAGGCGTGAATGATTAACAAACATTCATATCATCAAAATCATCAGTTTTCGCAAATTTCGGGAAACCATGTTATTTTTCGGGATAAAAAGTATAGGTTGATAACGAATGATGCGGTAGCCCAGAATCCTAGGGTCGGCACAGTTCAATTCTAGGGTGTGCACAGCACACCCGCCAACCCCCCGCTAAATACACCGATACAGGCATCTGATAAGAAATGAAACTCTACCGACCTGGTTACAATGCAGCAAGTCCTCGTCAGCGCGAGACAGTCGCGCGGCGAGCAGTGTGGTCGAGGGTCGCGCGCGCGCGGCGCACGGGCCGCACAGCGAGCGGGCGCCGCGCGCGCCGCACACCGCGCACCGGCCGCGCTGCATGTATCGCGCGATGCCGCCCGCCGCGCCCGCCCGCTCCAGCAAACACTCGCGACTCCAGCCGATTTCTTGCCACCTGTTGCCACGACGAACACGATTACAACAACGAAACATTAATTCTATAGAGACAGTTATTATAATAGCATTAGATTGTTGATCATTTACTTTGACAGAAAAGTAATGTCTAGCGAGGCCAGTCCTTATCAAATTAGTCTGAGGCTATATCTAATACACTCTTTACGGTGCTCTTTAACCGACAAAAAAGATTACAGAAATGAAACATCGATTTTATAGAGACAGTTTTTTATAATCGCATTAGATCGTTGATCATATACTATGACAGAAAAGTAACGTCTAGCGAAGCGGTCTATACTAATTAGTCAGAGGCTGTGTCTAATACACACCTCCTAACAGAGCTCTTTAACCGACGAACACGATTACAGCAATGAAACATCTATTCTATAGAGACAGTTTTTATAATCGCATTGGATTGTTGATAATATACTTTAACAGAAAAGCAACGTCTAGCGAGGCAAGTCCTTATCTAATTAGTCTAAGGCTATGTCACACACCACTTGTTGACGTCCGCGCCGAGCAGCGACAGGCACCGGTGCAGCGGCGGCAGCAGTACGCGGGTCGCGTAGTACGCCACGTGCGGGCCCAGCGAGCGGTCGCGCAGCAGCTCGTGCGGCGCGCGCGCCAGCCGCACCAGCGGCGTGCCGGGCGCGCCCGCGCACACCAGCCACGCCACGCGCTCGCCGGTGCGCGGCGTCCGGCGCCGGTCGCGCGACGACAGCCGCCTGACATACAACGCATCCGTACAATCATCATCATATCAGCCAACTAACTGACGCCGCGCGGTATCACCCGCGTGGTACACGTTCCCGTAGGAATACGGGGATAATATATAGCCTATAACCTTCCTCGATAGATGGGCTGTCTAATTCCATAAATATCCCTACGGGATACGGGAATTTATAAAATATAGCCTATAGTCTTCCTAACACTGAAAGAATTTTTCAAAGCTTACCAGTAGTTCCTGAGATTAGCGCGTCGAGATTAGTAGCCTAGTGAAATTTGGTATTAAGATATATTATAGCCTGGATTAACACATAGGCTACTTTTATCCCAGAAAAATCCATGGCTCCCGAGGGATTTGTGACAAGTCGCGGGCGTCCACTAGTAATCTAAATAAAAGGATTAACACTAACTTGGCGATCTCATTGGGCGGCGCGGCGGCCCCGGGGCGGTACCCGGCCGCGCCGTGGTACTCGCGCGTGAAGAACAGCTCCTGCGGACACAGGCTGCCGGCCGCCAGCCGCGCCAGCGCGCCGCACACCAGCCGCTTCACCAGCGACATGTCGCCCGTGTCGAATAACGCGCACAGAGAGCGCTGCAATAGCTGAAATTATTACACGTATTATAGGACTTAAAGGGTGATTACAAATATAAGAAAACTAATGTCGAACAAAGGTTATGATTCACAACACTTGTCAGGACAACTTAATTAACAAATCAAACTGTAACTAAAATAAGACCCTAGAATGGCAGAGAATGACCTTGAGTGGAGTCACGCACTTGTGAACGATGTATGTAGGGTTAAAGGCGCCTTTTACTGATATCAAACACTCCCCTTTTCCACTCAAGTCACTCTCCCCGCCTAACAAATCAAACTGTAACTAAAATAAGACCCTAGAATGGCAGAGAATGACCTTGAGTGGAGTCACGCACTTGTGAACGATGTATGTAGGGTTAAAGGCGCCTTTTACTGATATCAAACACTCCCCCTTTCCACTCAAGTCACTTTCCCCGCCTATTCCAAGTAACCCATAAAGAATTACACAACAATAGATGTGGACGGTTCGAACGCCACGAGCATACTGAAACTAACACCCAACACGAGATCGTGCGACGTCATATTCGTCACAGACTACTATTTCCAACACTAAACGGCGATAACACACGCTTTTATTGAAGTGAAACTTCTTTAGGCGCATGAGGGTAAAATTTTTACAGATGTAACGTTACGCTGGTATGCAACGGAAGTGTCGAAAAAGAGAAAGAGAGCGATCGAGACCGATTGAGAGAGGGCGAACGTAGCATGAAGCAATTTGCCGTGGAGTGAGAGTAGGGAGCAAACAAGTGAGAAAGATTGAGAGAAAAAGTGACACAGAGCGAACGTCGTATCACGCACAGTGCTATGGAGTGAGAGGTGGGAGAGAGCTATAGTGAGAAAGATTGAACGAGAGAGAGAATACGAGATATCGAGAAATAATACACGCCATATTGGTTGTGTATTCGTTTACTAGTTAATTATTAGAACTTTAGATGGCATTTCTGTCGCATAGCGTCATTTGCAGTAAACGCAGATTTTTCATCTATTTACAATATTATTAGCCCTTATACAGTGTATAAACAGTGTGAGATTTGTATAAATATAAACAAGATTTAAAAATTAGTTCGTCAAAGAAGTTACACTTCTGACATGTGTACTTTGTTCACATGTCAGAAGTTCAGATTTTGAAATTTTATAATCTTATTTATTTTGAAAATATCCAGACAATCTTTGTTTTTTATGTATAAATCAGTTAACATTGACCTTATTTACCCGAATGTATCATAAAAATCAATATATTCAAACCTAGTCATCATCCCCATTGGACCTGTTACAGTTTCGTAATAAGTATAGAATAGATATACCACCATACCTTAACCCCGGCCGGGCAGCCATCTCTGCGGACGGTCTCGATGCCCTTCGCCTCGTACACCGGCTTCTCTTGCTCCGGACTTTCGTACATGTAGCCCACGTAGCGTTTCTTCGTTTGTAAGATGCAAGGCTGATACACCTGTATTATTATCATTATCAGCCTATTTTAGCCCACTATATCTTATAGAAGCCCCTCTTCTATATTCATCATCATTTCTACCCATATTCGAATCACTGCTGAGCTTGACTTTCCTCACAGAATTAGAGAGTTCAGGCCAATAGTCCACCACGCTGGCCCAATGCGGATTGGCAAACTTCACACATGAAGATAATTGAGAAAATTCTCTGGTATGCGGTTTCCTCACAACGTTTTTCCTTCACCGTTTGAGACACGTGATATTTAATTTCTTAAAATACACACAACTGAAACGCTGGCCCAATGCGGATTGGCAGACTTCACACTCGCAGACAATTAAGAACATTCTCAGGTATGCGGTTCTTAAAATGCACACAACTGAAAAGTTGGAGGTGCCCCATGCCCCGGATCGGATTCAAACCCACACCCTCTGGAATTAGAGGTAGAGGTCATATTCTGGACTATCATGACTCTCTTGTATATTATGCTGAATATAATAGTAAAAGTAAGAGATATTCGTAGGTCTTTTAGATCTTTACAATCGCCTTTCTATAAACAACTAATACACCTACACTGCCTAGTTGCCCCAGAGGTTATCCTATTCTGCATAGCAGTATTGAAGCAACATGGTGTATCCATCACTTGAACGTCCAGGGAACAAACCATCCCGGCTTACATGTACCGTCATACGTCCGCGGGACCAAAAGTTCCCAGTAGAGTTGCTGCGGCAATTTTGCAAAATGATACTCTAACGTGTAAAAGATAAAGTATATATTAGGATGAGGACTTGCTGAATTGTGACGAATTTTGCTAGTGAACTTACTATTATATTGCAGCATTTCTTTGTAAAATCTGTTCAAAGTTGGTCGCATCACGTGACTGTGTAGTGTCGTGGGTGTATTTAGTAACTTTTTTGTTTGTGAAATTGGATTTATTGCATATTTCTACAGTGGTAATATATTAAATTAATCAAAAAAAACGTGCGTGCTTTAAAATGGTATATCTTAGTGTTTTGTGTTCAAAGGTTACTTTTGCGTAACTTAATGGGCAAGTATTCGGTAAGTTTATAGGTTGATGTGGAATCCCAAGGTGCTGGAATGGCGACCCCGCACCGAAAAGCGCAGTGTTGGCCGACCCACCACTAGGTGGACCGAGGATATCAAGCGGGTTGCAGGGAGCCGCTGGATGCTGGCGGCTCGAGACCGTTGTGCTTGGAGGTCCATGCAAGAGGCCTATGTCCAGCAGTGAAAGTCTATCGGCTGATAAGGTAAGGTAAGATATAGGTTGATGTGGATTACGATTAATCGATGTAGATATCCTTCGGTATACTATGCGGTATTTATTTTTGTGTAACTTCATTGAGTTATATGTTAACGTAATTGTCGAAATATTGTTTTTAAATATCATGGGAAACGGTTTTATTATGACATAGAGCGGCAACTTTTTTTGCGCGTGCTAGATGCAGAAGTCATATCGACTGGGCTATCACGGCTGCGTACTGTCGTGGGCTATTCAAACAGGCTGATGATATATTCGTACCTTCTCCAGTTTGAGGGCGACTGGTGAAGGGTTGTCAGCAGTGACCGCGTCAGCTATCTGCTGGCCGATGTCGAAGGCCTCGGCACGGGTACCTCCTGGCACCACCACAAACATGGAGTCTGTGTCGCCATAGACAACCTAAATAACACACATTTTGTTAAGTTTTAAGTAAATTACAAGTTAAGAAAGAAGCTTCCACGTCTAAAAATTGGTTAACCATACTAGTACGATTGGTCTTCGGGCAGACCAACCTTGCGTGTTTTGCCATACACTACCTAAATAACACACATTTTGTTTAAGTAAATTACAAGTTAACAAAGAAGCTTCCACGTCTAAAAATCGATTAACCATGCATACTATTACGATTGGTCTTCGGGCAGACCAACCTTGCGTGCTTTGGTATAAGTGAAACCACGGTATACGGTTGTGTATTATACTACAAGGGCATACTATATCTTAAGGTCTTATATACTAAATGATTTCTATACAATTACAAGATTAATTTACGTCATGATGGCATGTACTTACTAATGGACGTGTTATTTTCTAGGCGAAACATAAAGTGATACGTAAACACTTATACTATACATGTAGTATTGCCTTGGTTAGCTTAATGATTTATATTATTTACAAGCGGACCCAGTCAAGCTTCGCTTTGACTTATGTGCAATTCTTCCCTGCCCTACCCTACTCTACCCCCACCCTACCCATACCCTTCCCCTACCATACCTCCAACCTACTTCTGAATCTATAGAATAAATCTTGGAAATTGATTTCGGAAATAGAAACTTTAATTTACACAAAATAAATTTATGAACACATGCGTAAATGTTAATCGTTTGTCAGTATTTCTGAACGCACGTAGGTATAAATGTCAATCATTACATATAATAAACAGTATTTCGACAACAAATGTTTGACGGGTACTAAACAAAGTAACATATTTTATGGAAAATTATTCATCTTTCATAATTATTTATTCGTCGAGTTTTCATTATTTTTAAGATGTATTCTGCTATTCTTGGCGGAGACAAATCCAACGAATCAAAAACTATGAAAATCGGTCCAGCTGATCTCGAGTTATAAGTGTTGTAACAAACCCGACTTTCTTTTATAATATACAGATTTATAGCTATGTTTTTCTTGACTGTGGCCACACATACCTTAGCATTCCACTTGCTGTTCTTCACCAGCCTGATGGCCCGCTCCAGTGTCTCCCTGCCCTTCGCCACCACGCTGTCGCCCACCTCCACGCACGGCATGCGCCCGCTGAAGTTCGCCGCCGTGTAGCCGTACGTCACGTTTGCTATCAACTTCAACCCTGTGAACCAACCACACCAAATATAACTACTTATGTTACGTGCTTACAAAATCACTGCAAAAAGTGATCCGAATTTAGCTACCACTGAGCGCACAGATGCACAATTTTGTTTAATTCCATTATATATTTATGTATATATAGTTACCCGACTGCAAGAAGGGTTATGTTTTTCGCGCGTATCTTGTATTTATGTTTGTTTGTATGTACGTATGTATGTATGTATGTAATATTCTTTATTACCTCATATCTTCCAAAACACTAAACGGATTTACGTAATTAGGATATCGTTAAATTTGTCTCAATAACCCAAGTGTTAGAGTCTTAGATAGGTGAAACTAAAAAAAAATAACAAGACGACTGTGAGACGATATAGACTCGAGGTGAAAAAATTTTTTTTTTCTAATATTGCAATATGGGTATCAAATTTTTGTGAGAATTCTAAGATCGTATATCATGTCCATGTTTAAAAAAAACTACAATTAGAAAAACGTTATTTATTAGTTGTCTATACAACGCGATATGTGTCCGCGAGGCGGATGACTAGGTATAGGTGCGAGTAGGTTTGTGAAGTGAAGTTATAAAATAGCCTAAATTAAATATATTGATTATAAAAATCGGCTAAGTGCAGGTCGGATTCGCCCACCAAGCGTTCCGTAGAATTTTTTGAATATTTGCTTAACCTCGGTTGGACGTATAATAATATTAGTTAAGAATTAGTATATAAAGTAACATCGTGACGTCACAGAATGGACAGTGTTTTTGACGTTTGGAAAATTTGAAAAATACATGATTGTTAAATTAAGTTGTTTATGAAATCATTAACTTTTATTAATTAATATCGATATATTACCGACCCTTATTCCATGTACTATACGAAATTAATATTGTTCATATTAAATTTGATATGAGTCAGCTACCCTATTGGGTGACCACTTTTAAAAATAATTACCTAACTGTCGGGAGTGCATGGCTTTCTTCACGGTTTCGTCTGTCTGCAGTTTCATGCCTTTCTTCACAGCCTGCCTCGCTGCGAGGATTCTCCTCAGCAATGCTGGCAATACTCCTCGACGGACCGAGGGTTTTACGAATCCAACACCTACAGGCGACCAATGGACGAGACCGTTCTGCATTAGTGTCTCCAGTTTAGTTTGAGGGATACGTAATCGCCAAGCTCCGAATTCGTAGGGAAAGTCGCTGTAATTAAAAGATTTTTTTTAATTTAAAATTTTTATATATTTTTTATTACCTCTAAAATGAGTATATACTCGTTATATAAGTTATTCGGCACATGATATGCAATGTCCGCGATTTTCTCAAAAATTACTAATCAGATTTGAATAGGGTTTTTGGTATTTAAATGCTTTGTTTTTTTCAAAAACGCATAAGTAAGAAGTAACAAGCCCCATACTGTATTAGCAGTTTAAAACTTTTAGCTATATCTTTAAGATTTTTTCCCAATTTATCTTTTTTATATAACCTCTATTACAGCTATTAATTATTATTATAAAGCAAATGAAAAAAAAAATTGCTATAAAACAGGTTTTGGTATATAAATTAAACACGCTCTTACCCATTTATATTTTGTACTCTTCCGATACAAGTTGAGAAACAGTAGTTATAAGCGATCATCATTGATGGATAGAGACTTTGAAAATCTAATACAATAACTGGATCTGAGTAATAACGAGATTCTGAAACAAAAAAAAATTAGTCAGATTATAATAATTAAATATGACGTGCCTCAAACGATGAAGGCAAACATCATGAGAAAACCTGCATACCGGAGAATTTTCTTTAATTCTCTGTGTGTGTGAAGTCTGCCAATCCGCATTGGGCCAGCATGGTGGACTATTGGCCTAACCCATCTCATTCTGAGAGGAGATTCGAGCTCAGCTGTGAGCGAATATGGGCTGATAAATATATGATAAATAATGAAAATAAATAGCATAATTATTGTTGAGTTAAAATAATTGTAAAATAATAAAATTGTACTTGTTGTTCCAAAAAGTAACATGAGATGTTGGTCAAAAATAAGTCTAATGAGTATTGTCTTAAAGATGCATACATTTTAAGAGAAAGTAAAAATCTTGACAACATTTAAAAAGAATTACTAAAGGCTTGAATAATAATTATTCTTTATAATGGAAATGGAAGCTCGATCTCAAGTGAAATGCAACCCCATTGTAATTTTTTTATGTATTATTCTTAGTTTACCTGGTTCAAAAATAAGAGGAAGGCATTCCGGTGCTCGCATGGCTGCCCTCTGTTTGACTGTGGGTGATAATGCTACCAAGTTGAGAGGTCTCGCCGCTCGGAGCATCAGCGACTCCACTCGAAATTGAGAACCTCTCGATAGAACTTCCCACCACTGCAGGCCGAATAGCCGCGCTAACTCCGATGTACGATCTAAAATATGGAATTAGAGGGTATTGAGAAGGGGAGTATTGAGAATAGAGGTAAGATTATACTCTTTGTACTTTGTAGCTATATGTGTACCATCCATATTCAAAATAGTAACAGAACTTTGCAATTTTTGGCAGAAATGTATAATCTTCTTGTATTTTTAAAACGAAAGTGTTTCCGTAAATTTATGGAAGTTCAACTCACTGATTATGTCAAGCTTGTCCAACATTCGGACAGTCCCATTTAATTTCGTCAGGTAATATTCCACAGGAATCCATCGCAGTATTCTAGATCGGTCATGCCACCATCCAGCCAATTGGGCATGACTGTATGTGGGCACCCTTTCTTTTAACACTTCGTACATGCAATTCTCAAAACTGTAGCTCGACAGTGCAAGTTCGTATCGAAACAAACGCCACACGTTAAAAGTGATCCTTCCAATTATTCTACCCTCGAATTCATTTTCGTCATTCCTGTAACGTTTCTGGCGATTTTTCTCCGTGATTCTAGAAATTTCCTTTACCATTTCCAATCCCAATACTTGCGCCCTTTTCAGTACGTAACCCCAAGAATTCATCTCTATTTCGTATCCACACATAATATCGGGATCATGTTTCTTGACGAAATCAATTACTTTTTCGAAAATTGCATTTTCATCATTTACGTAACTAACTTTGTAATTAAACACGCATCTGTCTAAGAATTTTGTGCCATTTGTACTATCGACAACAAAAATTTCAGTAACATTTCTTTGTAAATGGTGGTTTTGCGGGCAGTCGTTTGTAACGGAAAGAAATACAGCTTCTATTTGATCTATTGCTGGGTCCGGATTAAAATCTCCTCTTACAGCCGTATGTACTTCTATAAGCATGACCGTAAGGAAGTCGTTCTGTAAAATCAAGTATAATTAGTTAAAAGGCTAAGTAGGTCATAAATAATTATAAACTCATCAATGATTTTTATTTACCTCAACTGTTTGAGAAAAAAGTGAATTTTCCTTATTATTATCACTACCACCAAAACAAAGAAATGATCCATCAGGCTGCATTGTCACTTGAAGAGTGTTATTTAATTCCGATTTTTCCTGTAACAGTAGAAAACAGTAAATTACTTGCTTTTTACAAATTGGCTTATAAATCTTTTTGAATTCATTCAGCTTATTTCGATATTCGGAAACTGTAAAGCCACAATTTGAAAATTAAGTAAATAAATAATTGAAAACGAAGTTTTTACCTTCTGTGTTAATTCTAAGCTCAGTGTGTTATTTAAATCATTAAGCCCTATAGCTTGGGAACTTTCTAAATCATCAATATTTACTTGGACATCATCAGCACTTTCTCTAGGTAATTCTTTAGCTTTTGTATTAGTTTGGTTTTTCTCAAACCATTTTATTACTTCACCGCGTGTCGGAGGATTTTCCAATGGTCGTAGTATACATTGTCTGTTACTTGCAAGTAATAATTTTAAAGCGTCGGGTTTCGACGTTTCTTCAGACATTTCGTTTGTCTGTAAAAATAACAACTGGCGCCACTCTTCTATACTAGTGACGTCTAAAACTTTATCAATGGGTTTTTGATCTCGAGCTAGTTTGCTGTTTAATTTTAGTACCATTTGACCGATTTCCACTTTGTCACCGACATCTTTGTAACATGAAAAATAAGGTTCAGGGTTTCTTGTTTTTGGAATCGAATATTTTTCTAGAGTTGATAATACATACTCTTTAGAGGGTGGTCTAATTTTAGGAGTCCAAATTTTTCTATTACAATTTTTAGTTTTACGATCTTGTAAAGAAATATGTTCAATTTTTACAATGTCTTTTAATATACTTTGACTTTCTGTATTAGAGGATTCGTTTTCTAGTATCGATTTGTCCTCAATTGATAAATCAAATAATTTTGATTTATCATAAAAACTTTCTATTCCTATATCTTGTTCAGGTGTTGAATCATAATTGTCTGTAAAAGACATATTCATTGATTTATCTTTAACATTATTAGCATTCGATGGACCTGCAACTGGTTCAAATTCTTTTTTTATATCATACAAAACAGCTGCACTCGGCAAAGGATTTTCATTTTGTATCATAGTTTCAGGACTTTTAATATCAAGATTTCCTTTAAAAGGAGAATTAATTTTAGATGCTCTTTTAAGATGTAAAATAGATATATCTTCTATTGTTTCTCTAGAAACGTCGATTTCATCTGTTTCACTATCAATTTCTTTATCTTGCTTTTCTTGGTTGTCTTTCTCTAATAATTTAACCAAGTCTACCTTCTTTTTGCCTTTTGGTCGAGATAACCCTACTTTAAGTGGTCTCATTTTTCTTTTTCTTACTTTCTTTACATCTAAAATTATAAAATCGGTAAAACCGTTTGAACTTTTAAATAAAATCAATTAAAATTATATATTAAAAGACATACGATCGTCATCACACGTTCCATCCAACTGTGGTATATTAGCTCCATCCCAAAATGAATCATTCCATGGTGGCGAGTCCTCACTATTTTCCTTGTTACTGTAATTATTTAACTGAAATACATATGTTTAGGTAAAAATAGTACTTAATAAATAGCTTTTAGATATGGTTGCAGCATGCTACATCCACTGCACAGCGACATGTTTTAAGTCAGAATTTTAGCGATACTTTATGCAGACAATTATTAAGAATTGAATTAACTTAGCTATCACGTAAATCTTACGATACTATGGGTAGTTTACGAGTATATAAACCCTAAAAAAATGTTGTCTCATCAAACTAATCGTTCAACCCATAGGGTAGTTACAATAACTTACCGAGTATAGGGATCCAGAAGAATAGTTTTCTCATCATAGATTTGTGAATATTCTGCATCATCAGATTCTGTGCTATTTTCCATATCAGCATTTGCTGGTGTACCCATTACACTGTCATTTTCAACTGGTTGTTCATCTAGATCTTGCAACATGTCAACAAGTTCTAAATCTTCACTATCCACTAGAACATAATATAATTTCTTACTTAGAGGAAATATAATAGTATAAATGTTCATAATTTATGAAAATTTCATTTACTTACAAAATATTTGGCTATATTTTAAAGAGAAACTGCTATTTAATGCAACATCTTCATCAACAACTGTATCATCTATATTGCAAATTGATTCTTCTTGAACTCTTCTCAACGTTGTATTATAACTTAAGCTTGTACTATCTTGAATATGATTACTTATATCAGTAGCATTAAGTAATTCAGAACCGCCTTGGTTTTCTGCTGGATAATGCACTAATTCTTTTGTATTTTTAACATCTACTAGTTTATCACCATTCTCTGCCAGTTTCAATACCATGATTTTTTCAAATTTACTATGAGTATCTGTTTCTTCAATGCCTATTCGTCCCTGAGATAATGAATTCGAAGCTATTGATACATTCAACTTCTTTCGTCTTTCTTTTTCTTGATTCCATACCTCTTCAAGACCAGGGTTTTCAATGCCATCACCTCTACCTACTCTTTGGCGATATATAATATGAGCTGCAATACAGTCTACTTCATAAAAACAACTACTTTCAGGCTTCACTCCAATTTCATCAAATGATTTAGCAGGTTCATCACTATATTGTGATAAACCATTTTTTCGAAATTTTACATGCTGCAAATCAACATTACTCATACCAAAAAGGTTGAAGTCAATAAAGAACTGCAGTGTAAAATTTAAATGAGACTCATGAGGTTGTAAAGATTGACCCAAAATTGCTCCATTACTACATAATTCAACTGCTTGCCGTATGAGACCAGGACTGTACAAAAATATTTTTAAAAATAGATGTTCTTTATCATGATATCCATAAAAAGGTCTGAAAATAACAAAATTTATTCGTCACATTGGTAATTTGTGCTTCATATATAGATTTGGTAGGCTTAAAGTACTTACAGTCCTTTAACCAAAGTAATTTTGTAAACATGTTGATTTGCTGATGTTGCTTGTTTTAAAGCAATGTTTAGAGCTTTGTCTAAGCTAGCTGCTATCTGAAACATCAAGAGATTTTATTACTAATTTTGTCTCTGTTATTATATTGTAAGTTTATTCATATTCATTTAAATAATTTTGGACTTGTATAAAAGGAAATTTATTTATATTTCATACTCTCTATGATCTTGATCTTGAGATACTAGTTTTTAGAATTTATTTAATCATCTTCAAGAAGTATAACTTATATTATGATGAAGTATAACTTTTAACTTATTTTACAAAAAACTTTCTTTGATTAATGTTATATATTTTTTTTTTCTAAGAAAAAAGCTGGATCTGTCAAATTAGCCCAGTTTATGTAAGAAAACATGTACATTGTACAAATTATACATATTAGATGATTAAACAACAATTATCTAATTACATACTTGATATAAAAACTGAGGTTCTGGATTTGGTGTGGGGCATGGTATGTAAAAGTATGGGAATACTCCATGTACATGTAAACATGCCTTGCGCCCATCTGGTGTAGGTCCAAATATCCTCAAAACTGGTACCTGTAGGACAAACAAAGTTCTTAGTTTATTTCAGGTTTGATGCCCCCCGGTGACACTGTGGATATACAAGACAGAGGTCGTTGGTTTGATCCCCGGCTGAGCCAATTGAGGTTTTCTTAATTAAAGTGACACCAAAAGGGGTGTGGATTTCCATTCAACTGTTACCAAATTAGCCCACATCTTCTGAGATTGCATCAGCACTTACCATCAGGTGAGATTGTAATCAAGGGCTAATTTGTAAAGAATAATAAAAAAGTTAAGGTTTGTCAGGTCTAGGAAGTTGCGACTTGAATGGTTGAATAAGTGGTTTATTCTGTACTATTATTATGTATTAGTTCATAGTTATTTCATAATCATTAGTCACACAAGAAATAAAGATAAAGTTGCTGCTTGTTGTAATAGGTATATGAGAAATTCTGTCAGGATATATTTATTTAAGACATACAAATGGATAACTGGAGAAAAGCTTCGATCTGACATATTACTCACTAGCCAATACCCTGTAGTTTCATCCACATAGTTTCTGTTCTGTTAGAATACAGGGACAAAATAAAGTAAATACACTCACAAATAATGTGGCTTTATTTTTCGGTTAAGTAGATTCAGATATACCCCCTACAACACCACAAACTTTACCTCTTTATAATATTAAGTATACAGTATAGATGTTTACATCTTCGACGTCAGAACCGGTAATTAATAGAACAAAACAGTCATGCAATGGTATACAAGTCATATCCAAAGGAAGAAGGCCGAAACAGAGATGGGTCACAAAAGTAGACAGGTGGCAGGGGGCAACTGGACAAAATCTGCAAGGGATCAAGAATTGTGGAAAAGCTTTGTTGTAGGGAACAATCAGATGAACAATGAATAAAGGCTATCTTAATTTAAAGTATAGATGTATATTTATAAACAACTTCAGTAAGGATTTACTTAGTAAGAGAATGTTAGGACTAAAATCTCTTTACCACAGTATGTTTTAAAAATAAAAATGAATAAATTCCAACCTGCTTTATGTCTGAACCTCTGAATTCTGAGTATATTACATCAACTCCAGGCAATGGCTTGGCCAAATAATGATCACAGACAACCAAACGCACAGAAAATTCTGGGAGTACTGTGACATCTAAGTGAGTAGCATCTGAAACGATTGTTCTATAACTGAAGTCATACTCAATATGCACTGTTTACCAACAAACAAATTAAAACTGGGAGTATAAATCCCTAGTCATTTCACACCTAATAATAATTATAAATAAACAAATGGAGCCATGATAGCCCAGTGGATATGAACTCTGCCTCCAAATCCAGAGGACACCCTCCTCCTTAATAACAAAACAATACATAATTGAAAATAAACAAGTTATGAAATGACATGCATTTTCTACCTTTATTTGAAATTTGTTTGCTGGTAAACAGTGCACATTATGTGTGGCTGTATAAAGGAGAAGTAATGAAGTATTATATAAATTATGATCTTAATAAATACATAAGTTTCAATTTAAAACTAGTGCCTCAAGTTTCACAACATCTGGTTGGGATAGTTGTCATACTTGGCACTGGCATAGGCTTCATAAATGGACTTGCAAACACCATTGGTCTCTAGCCGCCAATCACGCTGAGACACTCCAAGCATAACTCACTCTATCGTACGCTGAGTGACTTTGAACCTTCTAATGAGTGCATAGTTAGGGACCAACTGTTAAATCTGTATGTCAATTGTACAAATATGTACAATTGGCATACAGATTATGTCATGTAAAAATATGAACTTGAAGACATGGTGTTTAGAAGTCCATTCTAGAGGCCTATGCCCAGCAGTGAATGTCCATTGGCTTTAATGATGAAAGGCACAGGAAGCAAAACAAATAATTTCAATTAAATTAAGAAATCGAAAGACAATTTCATGAAAATGTCCAACTTTTAACTTCTAAAGCATTACTTGGCGAAACAACTGGTGCAAAATTTATCTTACTTGATTCATTGCTCTTTTCAGTGGAATCGTTTTGTATTTCCCTCGTAAGATGTCTTAGCATCTTCAAAGCACATGTGGTACGTTTGTAGTTGGTACATACATTGTAAATTATAAGTTTTATGAATAATTATTAATTAAACTTTTGCTCTTCGACCAAACGAAAGTTCCATTAAATTAAATTAATTTACTCTTTGCGAAAGAGATAAAGATATAGATAAAGATAAACTAAAAACTTGACAAGTAGAAATGTCAATGTCAAACCAGCTAATAATTTAAAAACAATGTGACCAAAGAACTCAGATTAAGGGGAAACGAAATAAGGTCACGTGACCTGAAGCAAAAAACTTAAAAATGCCGGCGTAACCGCCCACCTATTAATTGTATAATACCTAATAACCAAAGATTAAAGAATACATAGGCAGATAAAGCGCACGGAACACGACGCTGTCGTAGCCGTTCCATAAAAAAATTCTAAAAACGAATACATTCTTAAACAGTCAATCAGTAGGGTACGAAGCGTCGCATCAGTAGAGGTGAGGCGTATATACTGGAGCAGGTCTTAACACTAGGTTTGTTGGAAGACGTATGGCGTACGAGTACGGAGCAGGGACATAAACACGTATTAAGCGTATTTAGAAGTACCGAGTACCGAGGAGCGCAAGACGTCAACAGAGTGCGAGTCCAATACTCGCAAATACTCTAACGGTCCAACCAATGCGGGACGTGTTCAGAGACGCGTTCGATTAGTAATGTGTGAGTGAGAGACTTCTATCAATGCCGAAAGAAAATAGACTTTGTTGTCTAGACATAAGACCGGTTTTTCAACGCAAAAAACACTTCATACTCCAACAGTCAAAACATCGCGAGACGCGTTCCCGGACGCGTTCGTTTAAGAATGTGTGAGTGACGTCCCATTGCCGATGAAAAATTGTCTTTACCTTGTCAAACATAAGACCGAATTTTTAACGCAGTATACACTTAATACTCCAAACATCGTTCTGAAGCATGCGTGAGTGAGTCCCTGATTTTAATCCTTATTTTAAAAACATAATGTGATCATATAATGTTTTAGTATGATTATTTATCCGCTAAGGTAACAAGTTAATGTAACCCGACAGTATCATGAGGTAATATTAAAAGAAATAACTAAATAATAAAATTAAATTGAAATTTTGAAATATTTTTTTTTTAAGCAAATTTTTTTTTTTTTTGGATTACAAAAACCAAAAATAGTTGAAGAAACCAATTGAGAAAAACAAAATAAAAAGACAAAAATGATTTACTGTTACCCGGGATCGAACTCGGATCCTCAGTTCATCGCACCTTGCGTACATACCACTAGTCCAAATGACTGTGTAGAACTCGGTTGAAATTAATGTACGCTTACTATCAGATAATATGATGTAAAATCGCTGGCCACTGAGTATTTAGGAGTACGTATCTATAGGTCCTAATGGCTCGTACTTCTAAATACTCGTGGAGCTAGTCTTTGGAGCGCGTCTCTCGGCGTACTCGTACTCGTAAGACTCAGTACGCGTTTTAGCGAGTACGACTCACCTCTACGCATCAGTAATTTTAAATATTATTCAAGAAAAATGGCGTCATACGTTTTTAAATATTTTAAAAACTTTTCACAAAAACTAAAGAAATAGATGGATGTTGAAGATGGAGTATTTTTTATTGGTAATTATTTATTATTATTTTTTTTTCTCTCATTTATTTATTACTTCTTTTTTTTTTAAATTTTTAACAATATAAGTATAAAATACAAAACATTATTAAAAATTTATAAAAAAAAAATTCACCCTCCCGCTGCGGGACATTTGAGTGTCCAAGCAACCGGTGGTCAGGGCTCCAGAGTGAGGAACCTCCTCACAATACGCGCCGTCTCAAGAATCACTGCCTTTTGTATCCGACTCTTGATCCAACAGTTAAGCGAAAGCTTCTTAAGGTGTTGGTCGAAGCTTTTCGCTATAAGACCATTGACTGAAACAACTATCGGAACAATAATAGTTGCACCTGATCCGATAGTCGCTGCGCAGTCACGGTCACTGTTGGCTCAAGAGTCTGAAACATAGACAACATCCTTGACCGGTACGCAGTAAGGTTAGTTCCCCCCACTGTTGCCCCATAGTACGCACGCATGACGCTCTCATTGAGTGGACGAGACCATCTCATGCGGCGCACTATACCACCGGTAGCGGGAGCACTCACTGGAGCCCGCAGCTCCACTTGCCCCAAGCTCTCCGGTAGTATATCGTCGTCACTCTGCTGCTGGTATTGTTGCTGTTGTTGTTGCCGCCGCCGTGTGGTGACACCCCGATGAGTCCTCCAAACCGGAGTGGGTGTCACATCCCCCGCAGATGTTGGCGGGGTTTTAAATTCCTCCGGCGACGACGGCGATGATGACGACGATTCATAGTTCTTGATTTGTGCGCTCGTTCTGCCGCCTCCACGTCGCATGTTTTCTCTTATTTGGGTTCATTGTATTATTCACTTGTGATATTGATGATAATTTCTATTTTATTTGAATTATTTATTGTATTTCTTTAAATTATTAAAATTATATTTAGTTGAGTGAAAAAAAACATGTCATTCCCGACGGGTGGCAGGTGTCATAATTACAATTTTATTATTATTATTATTATTATATTAATTTACGTAGATGTTATTAGTGCTAAATTTTGAAATATAAATTATAAAAACAGTTTGTATATGTGGATATCAAGAAAACGTATGACGAATGTTTTTTTATGGGTTTTTACCGGCTTGTAAAGACTCATTCTGGCTCATCTTTATTCTGCGTTAATACCTATCTACCAGCAGATATATTTAAGTTTGCACTTTCTAAAAGCAGAATCACCAGAAACACCAAATAAAAAAATACGTCAAAAAACAATCGGATGGACACAGAAGTTTCACATGAGTAAATTATTCCTCTAAATGGCGCTTACGTGCTTCATTATATATGCTATAGCATTTTAAAAACAACGTAGGTGAGAATGAGACAAGCATATTTTTACTCCTAAGGTTCATATTTTCATCGCACTTGTTTAACTAAAAATGTATAATTTTTAGATACACAAGTGCGAAACTTAGGGCCGTTCCGCCATAATCTTTTTTCATTGACCCAAATCTGTGGAAAACTCTTTGACTCTGCTGTGCACAAACTAATAGATACCTGCTGTGTCAAATGTCAATGTCAATAAAGAGGAATAGAGAAAATATTATCTATGAAAATACAAAACATCCAAGTACTTAGTTTAGTACAATTTATTATTATTTGCTTCATTTCGTATGAATATTACTATTTTAATTAATTAGCTCATTTGGCATAACTGCGATATGAAGTTCTAAAACCCACAAGAGTTATCTTAGGTCACTGAGAGCGTATGCTAAATTAGGTGTTGTTTTTCCCGTTTTTTTCATTATCTTGTATGTGTAGAGTAGACGTATCACGTACTTGTTCATTTATAGAAGATACTGTAACTGTACTTTTATACGTAAAGTTGCTCTGTTAATTGCAATGTACAAGAACGTAGAACTTCGGAAACTCCCCGCAGATGCACTGTGCAATGTTGTTAACATTTTGGAAATCAACAATGATTGGAAAAAAGTTATGTCTATCATACCAAAAAGCTTACAAAGTGAAGAGTTTGAACCGAAATACAATAATGAGCAAATGCGGTGAGTAATGAGTAACACGCAAAGCCTTTTTCAATAATTCTATAAACAAGTTTCTATGTAGGTACGTAAAACTTTATTTAATCATTGCAATCAGTCTAATTTTAACAGTTTTTGAGATTTATAGCTTAGTCAGACTTAGCTCACTACTTCAATGATATTTTTCATAATGACAAACAATTAAAAAAAATTAATGAATAAGCTCTAAGGCACTCACACTGGAGTGTACTGTGTATTACCAGTGGCATGCACAAAGTTAATAACTATATGCACTATACATACTATAAGAGCCGTGATAGCCCAGTGGATATGACCTCTGCCTCCGATTTCGGAGGGTGTGAGTTCGAATCTGGTCCGGGGCATGCACCTCCAACTTTTCAGTTGTGTGCATTTTAAGAAATTAAATATCATGTGTCTCAGTCGGTGAAGGAAAACATCGTGAGGAAACCTGCATACCAGAGAATTTCTTAATTCTCTGCGTGTGTGAAGTCTGCTAATCCGCATTGGGCCAGCGTGGTGGACTATTGGCCTAACCCCTCTCATTCTGAGAGGAGACTCGAGCTCAGCAGTGAGCCGTATATGGGCTGATAACGACGACAACTATAAATACAGATTATACTAAACAGTCTTGAGTTCATTTCTACATCTATGAAGTATCTACACACAACTGTGTTATACCATGGACTCCAAGCTTAATTAATTTTTATTTTGAGCTTGTACCACTGTCACCATTTTACCATCTGACTGCAAGACTGGAAATATTTCCAACTCTATTTCAAGGAAATCCCCAGAACTTGTACAAAGCTATTTGTTTCTTTGTTTTTATATGCATGGCTATGGTATGCAACTCTCCGGAAGTCAGTGTTTGCTAATTATTACTGCCTAGTCTTTAAGAAGACAGTGCTCAGGTCAAGCATGTTTCACTTTAGGCCACATCTACATTCACCATCAGGTGAGATTGTGGTCAAGCACTAGCAGTCAAAAATTTTAGTTTTTACATAAAAGGAACACAGATTAATGCTGTATTGAAAATTGCTAATGGTTGTTATATCTCATATCTGATTACATTATATTGCTGTACTTACAGAATGATAGAGGAACATGCTAAAGCAACCAATCAGAAATGCACTGAGATCCTAATGGACGAGTGGAGTACATCAGGCAGAGTCAGACCCACTCTCAGCACATTGAAGGAAATATTAATCAAAGCTCAAATTTTCAGAGCTGCAGATGAAATTGCTAGAATATTGAATGGTATGTATATTTTAAAAACATTTTCTGAATCATATTATGTTTGTGTCATCTTGTTTGTATTGGTTTGTATGCAGTATGTTTGGCTTAGCCAAAACAAAACTGGTTATTTTGTTGACAATCCTTAAGTATTATTGATTTCATGAATTTAAGAACAAGTTAGTTATAATTATTATTAGGTGTGAAATTACTAGTGATTAATACCCTCATTTTCAATTTGTTTGTTGGTAAACAGTACACATTAAGTAGGGCTGTAATATAGATAGTCAATTAATATTGTGTTAAAAATAAATTCACACACACAGTTGGGCTAGAGAAGGTGGACATAGGTAGAATTGTTCTGTATACAGTACTAGCCGACGCCCGCGACTTCGTCCGCGTGAAAATCGATGTCAACTTTCAACCCCTATTTCACATTATATTTTGCAAGTTTTATAACTTATACCTAATAAATAGTCCACTTATCATTTTACATTTACAAATGTACCTAGAAAAATTAAGGACTTTCCGTACAAACTCTCTACCCCTACTTCACCCATTTCTGATTTTGTTTTCGCGACAAAAAGTATCTTATTATCCTTCTACGTATTATGGTCTCAAATCGTCTTAGTATCATTTGAATTCATTCTGCAGTTTCAGCGTGATGCCCGGTCAAAAAAAAGGCAAACAGACAGACAAAAAATAGAAAATAGGCTTTAGTATCGATCTCCTACATCTACCCTACTCCTACCCTACCCGTACCCATCCTACCCCTACCCTACCCGTACCCTACCCTACCCGTAATCTTCCCTTTCCCTACCCCTAGGATAGGGGTAGGCCCTACCCCTACCCTACCCCTAACCTAGGCATACACTCCCCTACCCTGCCCTACCCCACCCTACCCCTACCCTACCTATACCCTACCCTACCCTACCCTATACCTTCCCTACCTTACCCCTACTCTTAGCAAAATCGGTCCAGTCCTATGAGCGTGGTGCGATGACAAAGGAAAATAGAGACTTCTATGCTAAAATTATAATCTTTGGATCTACTGGACCGATTTGAAAGTTTGTTTTACCAATAGAAAGCTACGTTATTTGCGAGTGTCATAGGCTATGTTTGATTCCCATATTCACACAGGAACGGGAACTACGTAATTGAAAGCGCGGGGCGTCATGTAGCGGAATTTCTGCGTCTTTTAGAAATTTTGTATTATCTCCGAAACTATTTAACTAATTAACATACTATAAAGGGCAAATATTATCTCCATAATATCCTTGTGATTATTAAATAATTTATTTTGATAAGGATTTAAGTTAAGTAGCATAAATAATGACGCAAACCTAAGTATATACAATTTATAATTTTTAAAACACAAAAGGTACTATATCTGCTAATATATAGAAGATAGATATATGGTGTCGCGGACTTTTTTGTAGAACTTTTAAAGATACATAAAGCCTCCATACATTAATTTCAATTTTACACAATGGTTAAGGCAGCGCATGCGAATAAGTCTGCATAAGAGGATTTTCGGTCCGACCTGTATGACAAAAACTGTGTCAACTCGGCGAATATATATCATACTAATATAAAATATAGCCTATAGCACTCCCCGATAATGTAGCATTCTACTGGTGAAAGAATTTTTGAAATCGGACCAGTAGTTCCGAAGATTACCCCATTTAAAAAATGTGACAAACTTACAAACTTTACCTCTTTATAATATTAGTATAGATACAGTAAACAACACCCTCCAATCTATCATTATAATGTTATGTATAATCATATCTATCTATGTGCAAAGGCATAAATTCACTCCTTTTTTTCTTTTTTTTTATTCTTTACAAGTTAGGCGTTGACTACAGTCTCACCTGATGGTAAGTGATGATGCAATCTAAGATTGAACCGGGCTAATTTGTTAGGAGTAAGATATAAGTCCACACCCCTTTTGATTTTGAATTTTGAATTTGACAATTATGACAACCTAAACTGGCCTTGCTGGGGATGGTACCAAGGACTCCTGTCTTGTAAATCCGCCGCGCGTGCCACTGTACAACAGAGGTCGTCACTCATGCTGAAGTTGATTGTTATTTATTTTCTTTTTTGATCTTCCATAGAATCTTTGCCAGTTCGTCCCAACTATGGTCCAGCTGTACCTGTTCCTATCAATGTAACAGAAATCCTCAATGAAGTGAGCGCAGAACAAAGACTAAATGATATGACCACAGCTGTGAAAAATTCAGATCCACTGTGCAATGGATCTACAAGGCAGATGAAATCAGTAAGTGACATGATCAAATTCCCCAGAAGCAGTAAAGAGATCACCGCAGAGACTCAGCAACGGTCGTTTGGCAACAAAACAACAGTTGAAATGAAATCTGCAAGTGACCTTATGGAGTTTCCAAAAGACGAGTATACTCAAGAATCAATGAATTTACCCGACTTTGAGGCTATGCTCAGAAATGCAAGAAACAGTCAACAATCTACAACATCCACCTCTACAATAGAATCATCTGACACAAGTTCAAAATTGACTAACTTACAGAGTAATGCAAATGTTGCCACACATTATCCTGAAGCGTATCAGACCTCCTTTCCGAATATCAACATTACTACAGGCATAGACAGTGCTATACTTCAAGATACTAATTTGATTCATTTTGACTATGGTGCATTAGAATATATTACAGGAAACTTTTCTGATTTACTAATCAACAATCCCATTGATGGCTTAAAAGGCAGAATAGGTAGCGGAGGTTTCGGAGATGTGTTTGTGGGTAAAGACTCAAACTATGGAATGCTAGCTGTCAAAAAGGCGCACAGCCACTTAGCAATACACCGCAGACCTGAGATTGCAATGAGAATATTTAATGCAGAAGTGAAATATTTATCACAGTTCCGACATAATAATATAGTTCCAATATGGGGTTACTCAATGAACGGACCGGCTCCTTGCATTGTTTGTGAATATATTGATGGAGGATCTTTACAACAAAACATTGAGGCCAAAATTATTGCAGATGAAATTCAAAGAATCAATATAATGATAGGTACAGCTGAAGGTTTGAAATATTTACATACCAGTGACAAACCTTTACAAAGTAAAGGCAGTTCAATTTTAGATGTGGTCGGTGAAACAGATTCCCAAAACTCTACAAAGCATTTTGTTCATGGTGATGTTAAAACTGCCAATATACTATTGACAAGAGATTGTATACCAAAGGTAATATACTAATTTATTTAATAAAACTAACACGAAATCTCCCTAATTGCCTCTTATCAGCTATGACTATTTAGACTATGGACCTCTTCATTCAGCATTATACTTGCATGTATAATCTTTGTAAGCCAGATCCCTTGTGAAGGAACGCTGAACTCGCTCTATTCTATCTGTGTGAGTTTTATAGTGCGGGTTTGAAGCTGAGGCAGCGTGTTCTAGAATACTACGAATTCGATAAAATATGTGCATGCAATGTTAGAATTCTATTAATTTGCTTTTACTATTTGTTTCAGCTGTGTGACTTTGGTTTGGCTAAACAATATGATTCAACATTTGTTACAACATACCCAATGGGGACCTCAGCATACATGGCACCAGAGGGCATACATGGCACTATCACACAAAAGATTGATATTTTCAGTTTTGGAATTGTAATTTTGGAATTACTGACCGGATTGAAACCAATTGTCGAAAATGATGGAGAAATAATTAATATAAAGCATTATGTTGAAGAGAATTCAGTGAATGACGATCTAACTCCATTACTGGATAACATTGTTAATATTTGGGTTAAAGCTGACCACATTTATAATTTGGCCAAAATGTGTTTGGAACATAACAGAAAAAGTAGGCCATCTATTGTTGAGGTTTGTGATATTTTGTATAAAATTAAAAATGAATAATAGAAATTATACTTAATTTAAAATGAACAAATATATCCAACTATTAAAAACAAAAAAAAAACTGTGATTGCAAAACATTATTTAAGGATCTATTGACAATATATTATTCCATATACATATGTATATATTTTTTTATAATACATGTTACTGTTAAAATTTTATTTTAGTAGGTATTCATTTTATTTTTTCTATACTAAACTTGAAAACTTTATCATATCATCCAAAGATTTGGCTTTATAAAAATTAGCAACAAGAAGTTTTTTTTAAATGAATATATTTCCAATTATTATTAAGGATTCGCAAAAAAAAACCGTGATTTCGAAACATTTTATTTAAGGATCTAATACTGTGATTAAGTGACAATATATTATTATTAAATACATTTATTTTCAATATACATTAAAATTTCACTTTAGTAAGTATTAGTTTTATTTTTTCTATCCTAAACTTAAAAACTTTATCATCCAAAAATTTGGCTTTATCTAAATTTGCAACAAGAAGTTTTTTATCACTTTCTTTATTTAAACAAATAAGAATTATAATAAGACTCTGAATGGTATCAGCATGCTGTTCTACTTTGCAGGTGTAAAGAACTTTTAATAGGACAGAGATCATTTTGTAGTCAGTAGAAAGTTGCCAGACGCACCAGCATTGTACAACCCATTCATCAAGACACTGGAAACAAACAAATTATTGTGATTTTTTTGGGAGTCAAAGTTATATCTATATTATAATAAAACTGCAGCAGAATGCGAATATTGGTCATATTTAAAAACATATGGCAAATCTTCTTTAAAAAAAGACTATTGAAGACAAAACCATCCCTTCTCCCATACAGTCTGGCAAAAAACCATCCCTTCTGTTACAGTCTGGCAAAAACAACTATAAAGCTAGCGTAGAGTACTAATAAAATCAAATCTTACCGCTAGGACAAACATTAATAACTCCTTGGCAACTACTTCATTTGTACACAGCTCCAAAGAATCGTACATAATCTCCTTGAAAGTGTTACTTCTGACACAGTTCAGTCCATGTGCAGTTAAAAGAAATCTCAAAAATTTGAAGCATTGAGTTTTCCTGTGTATGTTTGACTCAATGGCTATCTCGTTTAGGAGCCCAGAATACATATCGTCCAGTTTCTCTTGCTGAAATATGAATAATAATTCATCATCATCATTATTAACCCATATTCTGCTCATTGCTGATCTCGATTGCTGATTGGCAGACTTCACACACATAGAGAATTAAGAAAATTCTCTGGTATGCAGGTTTCCTCACGAGTTTTTCCTTTACCGTTTGTTGACATGTGATATTTAAATTCTTAAAATGCACACAACTGAAAAGTTGGAGGTGCATGCCCTGGACCAGATTCGAACCCACACCCTCCAGAATCTGAGGCAGAGGTTGTTGGGTTGTTAATGATGATGATGAGCAATAAGTTACAATCAAATCAATATCAACCAATGTTCACATAATGTTAATAATGTTCAATGTTCAATATGTTAGCTATAATTTTTTTTAAACAATTACCCCTGATTACAAGTATCACCTGATGGTAAGTGATGATGTCATCTAAGATGGAAGCACACTAACTCGTACCGGAATACTAAGTCGTTGCTGATAGGGTGGTAACCAGTTACAACAGAAGCCTCCCACCTCCCAAATATTGTTTTGGTGTTCCAAAACATTTCCATAATAAATTATTCTCCACAGTGTTGGTCAACATGAAGAGCCCAAGTACTATATTTGTGGTTTAAAAATCTTACCTTGACGTCTTTAGGAAATATTCTACACAATTCTATAAGACATTCATGGGTGGATAATGTGATCTTGAAATCCTTTTCCGAAAATGTTCTTTTCAAGCTTCTGTAAAGTACTTCATAATAATTTCCACCATCGAAGTCCTTTTGTTTCTGTTGGTAAATGTGAAGGAGGTAATCAGTGGGCTCTTCATTATTACTCTCATACTACAAAAATTAAGCTTACAACTTATGCAAAGCTTCCAAGTTCTTGATGTATTTCAAAAACTTCTTTTTAACTAACTTAAAACATTTATATGTATAGCTACTAGAATAAGTTAGCTTAACTTTCCTAATATACTCATATTCTTTTCCAATAAGAAAAAAAATTCAAAAACAGGAGGTTCACAATTGTAAAACATGTATTTTATGCTATCTAATCATTGACCCCTTATAATAAAAGGACGCACAATCATGTAAAAAATTTCACTTAAAAATTAGGAAAATGTAGTCCAATACTCAATAAAATCCCAAATTCAGAGCAAATTCAACCATAAGGATTGAGTCTAAGGTTGAATTTGCAAATGCAACTACTTGAATTAGTGCCAAGAAGTTGTGTTTGGCACTCTTTTGGTGAAGATGTTTTTTGGTTGCTGATTGTGCATCCACTTTTTAATAGGAGATTGATGCTTATAGCTTATGCAATGCTTTTAAGTTCTTGATGTATTTCAAAAACTCCTTTTTAACCAACTTAAAACATTTATATAGCTATTAGAATTAAGTTTCATATTATACTCGTAATCTCTCTCAATAAGATGAAAATTCAAAAAACAGTAGATTCACAATTCAACATGTATTTTATGCTATTTAATGATTGGTTTAATAGGAAACATGATTGTCTATAGTTTTAATTTATATGTCTACTAGCGGATGCACGCGACTTCGTCCGCGTGAAACTCGATGTAAACTTTCAACTACCGCTACCCTACCCCTACCCTACCCCTACCCCTACCCTACCACTACCCTACCCCTACCCCTACCCCTACCCCGTTTTCTAATTATTATTAATATGAACTTTATACAATAACAATAAAGCTCAAATTGACTACGTTTTAGTTACAAATCATTTGTATGGGAAAAAGAAAAGGGCTATTTTAGGGTTTTTGGCAAAAAATTAAAGTTTATAATTAACAAATAAAAAATAGGGGTTGATCGTAGAGGGGTGAAAAATTGAAAGTATTATGAGATTTTTTATTGTAAGTCATCAAAAAATAAAAAAAAAATTTACCAAAAAAAATTATAGTTTTTAATTAACAAATAAAATATAAGGGTTGATCGTAGAGGGGTGAAAATTTAGGGTTGTATGTATTTTTGTATGCTGTGTCATAAAAAAATAAAAACAAAAAATTTTGCCTAAAAAATAAAAAAAAAAATTTAGGGGTGGACTACCCTTAACATTTTGGGGGGATGAAAAATAGATGTTGGCCGATTCTCCACCCTGGCCGACAATCACGCTAAGGATCACAAAAATCGATCGAGCCGTTTCGGAGGAGTTCAAGTTCGAACACCGCGACACGAGAATTTTATATATTAGATAGATTCAATTTATAGTCGAATTTTAAAACAGAAAAAAAAATTACTAATTTTAATTTAATTTTAGAAGTGAACATCGCAAAAGAGAAGGTGAGTTTTTTAAATACTGCAAAGTCTTAAAAAATTAAATACGCTTTATTATGATTGTAAATCAGATAATTAGGACTAGGAAAACTAATGAATGTAAACTTATAGACAGTAGGTCAAAATCTCTATGGTAAAAGAACCACACAACTTCGATCCTTTAACTAATGAACAAGATACCAAACCCAATGAGAAACACAATAACTATCAAAAGCGTAAAATCTAAAATAAAAGGCTTCATCTTTTCAAAAAGCCACAAATGTATGTTTTACTAATATTTTATTTTTGTTTTAAGACAAAAAGTAGCCTATGTGTTAATTCAGGGTAAAATCTATCTTTGTTTTAAAAGTGAATTACCATCAGAGTAGAATTTTAAAACAGAAAAAAAAAATAATACAGCTTCAAATGTTACTTTGCAGCTTTGGTAACCCAGCAAACATTTTGTGTTAAAAAAAATGTATTTTTCTTTAAGATACATACTTTTATTAAGTCAATTATTTAACCAGATAAACTTTCATATGGGGGTATACCTGGGTTCCCTAGGCCGCCATTGTATGGGCCTGTGGGCATTCCCATTTTAGCCAAATTGGTCCAGTACTTGTGGTGTTCAAGAATAACGAACATCCAAACATTCATCAAACATATTAGGATTACTTACTATCAAAATTCATCTACTAATGATTGGTATTAATATTCAGATTACAGACAATCACAAGACCTAATAAAACAAACATACCATATTCTGCAATGCCATCATAGAACCCAACAATCCTTTTCTTTTATTAGAAGTTATGTAGTCATCAATTAGCAAAAGCAAAATTGGGAATATTTTTTGGGGTTTCAGTTCAACTTTGTACTCCTGCAAAAAAAAAATCAGAGTTATTGGAACTTAATAATAAAATCTATAGCAAGTTCAAGCATAAAGTAATTAATGTGCTGGCCTATCTGTATGTTCGTTGGAATTTAGTACCCTTTTTAGGGAAACAGAGGGTTTTTCTGTGCAATTATGGATGAGTTATAAAGATGAGAAACTACCATAAATATATAATGAAGATGGCACTCTAGACATCTGTTGAGCATGTCATCATCCTGGGGAGTCCCTCAGGCATATTGTGTCCAGGTGTTTTGATTTTGCTAACTGAATACTTGCATAGACATAATCAAGAAGCCAAGATAATCCACCAACCCCTTGCTCTTCAGTATGGCCTTATTGATTCTGAGATGCCTTACTATACCTATGACTCAGTGTCAGTTCTTGAAAATAGCAGTGCATTGCTCTACTGGGACTGAAAGATTATCACTGACAGTATATTGTTGACAGTCTACAATTGATCAGTGTGTCATGCAATAATTCTCAATATTACTATTCCACATGACGTTAATCTAGTTAAAGCTGAAATGGAAAAGTATCAAAATACTTGGACCTTGCTCACAAGATTACAATAATATTTGACTTAAATGTCTTTTATTGCATATACTTTGGAGAGTGTGCACAGGAACTTTACGATCTAGTTCCTCCGTCCCCATTTTACCACAGAACAGTGAGACGCCGTGAAAAATGGCATCCTTTTGTTGTCAACGTGCAATCAACCCGCACGAAACCTTTTGCGTCAACGTTCCTAATAAGAACTGCCAAAATGTGGAATGCCCTTCCGGCGTCTGTGTTTCCTGACACGTATAATTTGTGCACCTTCAAGGCAAGAGTGAATAGGCATCTTCTAGGCAAGCGCGCTTCATCTTAGACCTCATCATTGCTTTCCATCAGGCTTGATTGTGGTCAAGCGTAAGCCTATACTACATAAAAAAAAAAAAAAAACTTAAATGTTATTGTTCTGATAGTTGTTTCAGTTAATGATCAGTGAAAAGCTTTGACCAACACCTTAAGAAGCTTTCGTTTAGATGCTAGATCAAGGGTCAGATACAGAAGGCAGTAATTCTGGAGACCACATACATTGTGAGGAAGTTCCTCACTCTGGAGCCCTGAACACTGGTTACTTGAACACTCAAATGTACCGCAGCAGGAGGGTTGATTGATGAGGGAGGGTTAAATTTGAATAGTGTTTTGTATTTGAAGAAATGAGTGAAATTCATCAAATCTATTGGACTTGATGTCAATAAGTCAATATATCAGAGTATGTACAACAAAACCAAACATCTATGTACTTACGTTTAAGTGTGTTATTAGCATGCAGAATATATCAACAAGGGCTGGATATTTCTTAAAATCCTGTGATGTTAATTTACTGTTGCACACTTGTAATATATTATCAAATATTTCTTGTACATTAAAAGCACTTTTCCTGCGTAGCACCATTTCCAGAGGCACATTGCCCAACACTTCAAAATAAAAGTTCAATTTTCTCGCATATTCATAATGTTTATCATTATTCCACGGAAAGTTGTATTTCAGTTCTTTGTATAAAATATACAACGACGATATTACAGTCGAAGCGTCTTTATTGCCTACCAATGTTAGATCTTTGAGATATTTTATAACTCGTTCAAAATTCTCATCTAAATTTTTATTACGAATATCAATCTCGACGTGACTTTTTGTTTTCTCGTTATAGTTTTTTGATAATTTTGGTATCATACAGCGATTTATGCTGTCTAATAATTTTGCAGTGTACTTCATTGTTAAATTTTTTGATATTTTACACTGCTAATTCCAAGTACTTATCAATAAAATTAAAAATCAATATTCATCACCAGTCCCAACCCAAACCTTTGCTTCATGGTTCACCGTTCATGCTTGTTTTGGATTTTTTTTATTTTGTTTTTTTTTCTTTTGATTTCATTTGATATTGATCACAGACGACCAGACGACAAATGAAGATTGATGAAGATCACAAACGATCTTTGACATAGATAATACATATCATTGACTAACGAAATCGGTAGATTTGGACCTAAAATCGGTAGACGACTAAAAAAATAGGGTTCAATTAAAATTCGAATTCCGAAATCCGAAGCCATAATTTTATCTAATTAGTCTGAACTCTGGCACTTCACAAGTTCACACTTACTCTTACTTAATTTTGTGTAGCCATCTTGGATATTATGTGTGTCCTAATGTTTAATTTAAATTATCTATAGTTGTCTACTAGTTAGAAGTCAACCCTTTTTATTTGATACCTAAGGGAGTTGTGAAAAAATGTATAATTTACTATTTAGTGATGACAGCAATTTTCAACAGAAAATGACTGAATACTTCAGACTAATTCACATTTCATACAAAAAAAAGTCATAATCTGCCTAAATTATAGCCTCCAATAGTAATTCCGTCTGACCACTTTTCGAGTGATATTCTCATAATGAGTTCCGTATAGATATTGAACAAAAGTGGTGATGAGAAGCAATCTTGACGAACTCCGGCACTAGGATTACAATGACTCGATAACACGTCGTCTGTTCTCACCGAAGCTGTTCTTCATAGTCTCCTAAGAAGGTGAACGTGATGTTTTGGTCTTTCCATAGCCAAGAGGGTCTCCCAAAGCACTGGCCACCGTACTGAGTCGAATGCTTTTGAGAAATCGACAAAGCAAATATAGGTTAGCTTGTTGAACTCTCTGGCCTTTTCAATAATTTGGCGTACAATCAAGATCTGTCCGTGAGTACCCTTTCCTTTTACAAAGCCAGCTTGCTCAGGAGCAGTCTCCTTCGATAAATAAGACTTCAATCTCTCGTTTAAAATATGCAGCAGAATCTTGCTTGCGTGTGAGATCAAGGCAATTAGACGGTACTACTGCATATTTTGGTGGAACCTTTTTTTATGGCAATGACAACGTGAGTCCATTCTTGGGGCCAAGTACCTGTTTCCCAGACAGTGCTACACAGGGTATAAAATATATCAACACCATTCTCTCCAGATATTTTGATGGTTTCGATCCTTAAAGCGTCCCTCCCTGTAGCTTTTCCGCTCTTTAGTCGTCTAATCGTACTTCGTCTTTCAATATGTGTGGCTCTCTCTCTTTGTTCTGTCGAGAGATATTTGTGTGCTTGAGGATCTTCAAATAACTACTGACAGTAGTTCTTCCAGGTCTCAGATATTGCACCTTTTTCTGTAAGTAATTCACCCTGTGAGTTTTCTGTATACCAAGTTTTAGAACAGAGGGTTTTTGTAATTGATCTTATTTTATTTAGCCTACTTTAATAACGCCAGTATTAAAATATGGGGTATTTTTCCGTCACCGGTAACACCATGAAATCGACGTACTTTGTTGTCGTCCCTTACCGGGAGACTCCTAATGCCAGATCTATAGGATCCTCTGTCTACGTTACCAATGTAATGTTTTTCATTCAAGTTAATAATCTTTGACACCTATATTTATGTATCTAAGTTAATAATAAACTCACAGTCCTACTAATTTGATCGCTTTTTACTCTGTTCGGTTCGATATTGCCTTGGCAATCGTAAGCAGTTTTACGACTAAAACCGTAAAACGTAGATATTATTTATACTCTTTGTTACGACCAAGGATTATATTTATAGACTGTTCAGTTGTTTACTCATTCATATTTCAAATTTCATTCACTCACACCTACAGTCACACCCGCCACACTGTTGTGTATCTATTAAATTAATCTGTGTGTTGTGCTTGGAATTTCCGAGTGTGTGGTCGTCTCCATACTTTATAAATTCGGTCTTACCTTACGATCAAATTTCTCGATTTCCCGCCAGTAATCAGGGGTCGTTTGAAATAAATTCAATTCAAATTTGACATCGAAACGGAGTACCGAGATAATAATTGTAAACTCTTAACACCCTAGCAAGGCTGCTGTTTTAAGTGAAAAATTGACGATAATAGACTCTCAGTTCGCATGCAGACAAAACTACTGTGTGGTAATAGTGTTTAGAATATTACAATGATAATAATTATATAATAACATGTTGCCCCTCGTACAAAAGTGTTGATAGTGAAGAAGTGTTTAAAACGATAATGTAAACGGTTCAGGTAAACAGTATTATTAAAAAAAACTTTTCTAACTAACAATATGCTTTGTGACCCAATAACTATTTACTGGACCTTTATACCACAGTGTTGTTAAGGTGACCTAAGGATAAAGTTTGTGGTTTCTGATAGTCTATTTCACCTATGCCTAGCAAAAAGAAAATCACGTCTCCTCAACAATTATGGGAAAAAATTTCTTCGATTTTTGTAACATTTGTTGAGAGACTATTCTTCTCGCTCGGAGTATTCGTCGCCAGACACCCATGGCGGGTTATTGTGGCGACATGGACTTTCGTCCTGCTGTGCTGCGGTGGACTATTTACATTTCACATAGAAAAGAATCCTATGAATTTATGGGTACCCCCAGATTCAGACTTTTATTATGACACCCATTGGTATATTGATAAGTTTGGGACAGGATTTAGAATACAGAATGTACTGATAACGGCTGATAATGTTTTAGATCCTTCTGTTATTCGTACTATTAAAAATATTACCGACCATGTTAATACACTTAGTATAGATTATGAAAATAAAAAGTACTCTGTAAGCGAACTGTGCTTTAAAGTGCCTGTTGTTACCATAAGTAGTTCTAATTGGAAACCTAGATCTGAAGGTTCGCTAAAATCAAATAATAGTTATTCTCTACATAACCATGACACATATGAAGTAGACTACTCAGACCCATCGTTATGGTTAGACGATGGGTTTTATTGCGCTTTGATTAGTCAATTCCCTATAGCTTGTCTTCAGAATAATATATTGGATATTTGGAATAACAGTGGAATCATATTAAAAAACATTACGAAAAACGAAATTGTCAAAAAAATTAATAAAATCAAAGTAAACCCAATTACGGGCCATCCTATGGACTACACGAAACTGCTAGGTGGAGTAATTAGGGACGAAAGCGGGGAAATAATAGCAGCTAAATCAATTTTATTAACTTGGTATATGTATGTAAACATGTCACAGGTTGACCTCAATGAAGTAGGAAATTTAGTGGGGACTGAGGAATGGGTATCTGTTCCTCTAGCATTTTGGGAAGATGAATTTTTAAAGGTTGCCCAGAATTGGGACTTTACTGGAAATGGTGTTAAATTATATTATGAATCTGGTAGAAGTTTTGCAGATATGAGTGGTCAAGCAATGTTTCAAGAAATGGATAAATTGTTTGTTGGCATAATACTCATGTTTATATACGTCGTGTGTGCAGTTTCTCGATGTAACTGGTTAGAGATTAGGTTAACGTTAGGTAGCGTTGGGTTGTTGAATGTTGGAATGGCCTATATAACCACAATTAGTGTATGTTCCTTGTTCGGGATACCGTTTGGACCTGTACATTCGTCTTTACCATTTCTTTTGATGGGATTAGGAGTGGATGATATGTTTGTCATGAACGCATGTTGGAAAATGGTTCAAACTTCAGATTTACATAAAAGTGATATTGTTAAGGTAGGTTTAATGTTGAAGCATGCTGGAGTATCTATTGTGATTACATCGTTTACAGATATCGTAGCATTATTAATCGGCGCTATCACGATATTACCATCATTAAAATCATTTTGTATTTATGCAGCGGTAGGAGTTTTTTTTATATTTTGTTATTCTGTTACGTTTTATGTAGCAGTGTTTAAATTGGATCTTCACAGAATTAAAGAAAAACGGAATGGCGTCATATTTTGTTACAAACATAAAAAAGAGATATCGCTATCAACGGAAGAAACAATGTTCCAGAAGATCTTGGCGTATTTATACAAACGTGTAATTTTAACAAGTTACGGAAAAGCAGTAATTATTTTGTTTACAATAGTTATGACTGGTTTCAGTGTTCAAGCAATATTTCAATTAGAACAAAGATTTGATCCAAAATGGTTTATTCCTGATGATACATACTATAAAAAGTTTTTAAATATCCACGAGTATTATTATCCCGATAAGGGTCAACCTGCAATGGTATTTTTGGGTGATATGGATTATAATGCAGAGTTTATAAATTTATATAACATGGTACAGATATTAAGGAATGAGTCTTATGTAACAGATGTGATAACTTGGGTCGAAATATTTCATGGCTATGTCTACAGCAACTATAATCGTGATTTATTAAACACGACTATATCAGATAAAATGTTTAAACAATATTTATCAAGATTTTTGTTTAGTCCTGTCGGTGGAAGATTTCAAATGAATTTTAAAGTTAGTGGTAATCTCACTTGTGGAGAAATTATTACCGACATTACAGCATCTTCCATGTCATTTAGATTCGTCAGGTTTGAGGGACCTGAACAGTATATTCCTGCAATGAATCGTGTTAAAGATATAGTTAAATCAAGTAATATAACGTCGGGGTCAGGTTATCGCAGCGTTTGGTCAAAGGTTTTTGGAAATTGGGTTACGGACGAGGTTATAGCAGTTGAAGTAGAAAGAAATATAGAGTTAGCGTTACTTTGCGTCATGATTTGTACAGTTATTTTGATCACGAATCTTCAAATGTGTTTGTGGATATTTATTTGCGTGTTGTTGACTATAGTCAATGTTTTAGGTTGGATGCAGAGATGGGGCATGACCGTAGACATTGTTTGTTGTATCGGTCTCGAACTAGCAATAGGTTTATGTGTAGACTATGCCGCCCATGTTGGCCACACATTTTTAACGATTACTGATGGCAATCGCTATGACAGAACGTTTAAAACGGTCACTTCGATTGGTTCTGCCGTACTATTAGGAGGAGGTTCCACGTTGCTTTCTTTGTCGCTTCTCAGTATGTCAAAAGCCTATATATTTCAATCATTTTTCAAAATATTTTTACTCGTGATACTTTTTGGTCTATTTAGTGGTTTACTCTTTTTGCCAGTAGTTCTATCACTGATTGGGCCATCAGCCCACAAGTCTTATAATGAAGAAGAAACAACATCTCCAGAATCTGTAGAATTAAATGGGAAGATTAAAATGGATACAGGGAAACAAATATCTGAGGGGTAATCTTTTTACTAGGAATTTAATATAGAATATATACTTGCTTTTTTATAAATTGTGAGAGATCTCCTCACAATACGCATTCTGTGAAGAATATCAGTAATTATGTAAGGCCGTCTATATCCAAGCGAAATTTTTACAATCTCAAAATCTCGTGTTAAATCCAAATATGTATATTATTTATGACTAGCGGACGCCCGCGACTTCGTCCGCGTGAAAGTCGTTGTAAACTTTCAACTACCCCTATCCCTACCCTACCTCTACCCTACCCTATCCCAACCCTACCCCTACACTACCCTACCCCTACCCTACCCTACCCCTGCCCTACCCCTACCCTACCCCTACCCTACCCCTACCCTACCCCTACCCTACCCCTACCCTACCCTACCTTCTTTATTTATTCCCCCCCCCCCGAGTCGCATCGAGCGCGGCAACCGTTAGGTACACAAAAATAATACATATAGCATGAATGGCTATATGGATTATTTTCGCGCGATGGCTTAGCGTATTTCTAGTATAACTTTGGTGTTTCTTTACCGATTTTTATGATTCTTTTTTTATTGAATAGGTAATAATGTTAACTTTTTTAGTTAGGGATGAGTGATGAGTGTTATAAAAATAAGAGTATACAAATATAATTAGAAAGCTCCGAACTGCTAAGCTATCGAGAGTTACACGTGTTATTGTGAGTCAACCATAAAAGATAGACATATATATGCTGTTGTGTTTTTATAGATAATTTTAAGGAGAACATTTCCGTCATACATGATTTCTATGTAGCTTTAACCATTAAAGCTGTACACGCGACGGAAGCTTAAAAAATTGAGTAAGTTCTCCCGTTTTCTCAACATTTCTCTTCACTGCTCTGCTCCTATTGATCGTAGCGTAATGAAAAGTATACTATAACCTGCCCAGGAGTATGTAGAATAATTGTGCCAAGTTTCGTTAAAATCCGTCCAGTAGTTTTTGTTTCTATAAAGAACATACAGACAGACAGACAGACAGACAGACAGACAGACAGACAGACAGACAGACAGACAGACAAAAATTTTACTGATTGCATTTTTGGCATCAGTATCGATCACTAATCACCCCCTGATAGTTATTTTGGAAATATATTTCATGTACAGAATTGACCTCTCTACAGATTTATTATAAGTATAGATTTTAAACTTATTTCGTGGTTGTTCATTATGAATGTTATTTAAACGGGTACATACCACGATAAAACGACGAGATTTTTATTGTCGATATTTCGACCCAGTTGCATGGATCGTGGTCACGACGGGAGTCCCGTTCATAATGTATATTATTGCTCAGTATAATATAGAAAAGTCATAAAGTATTACAAAACAATGCTTCTGTTGCGTCTGTTGAACGTTTTAAATCACAGTATCACAGAGAACAGAACTCATTGTTGTACGGTTTTCACAAATGGGCGAAATGTTTCAAGGTTGTACATACAGGTATACAGGGCGCTGGGGAGCTTTTCTCATAACTGTGAAAGGTGTTGACGAGTCCACTAATAGGAGCCGAACTGCATAATTAATATTTTTTTAACTAAAAAATAAAAACTTTTTATGTTTTCATACAAAGTAATTCAAATAATTCCGACTATCCATGTAAAGAACGCCTTTATATGTCCTTGAATTTTAAAATTTGGCTACGTCATAATTATAAGTATGCGTATATAAGGGTAACTTTATGATCTATTTATAAAAGAAATATTATTTACTCCGAAAATAATAATTTTAAAACATATTTAATTAATTTTCGGTAAAGAATATAACTCCAGAGTTCTGGAAAATACTCCCCAGCACCCTGTATAAATTCATTAAGGTTTTGTGTAAACTAGCTAACATATAAAAATTGTTGAAAATAATGAATAAATATGCCCACTACCTACCTAGTACAAAAGGCGTACGCCGCGCAGACTAATAAAATATTGTAATTTTTTTTCACTTTCATTCAATAATTCGTTCCCGATTTAAATAGTTCACCAAAGGCCCATCCCTAGATATGTTGTCAAAATAAGATCACGTGATATATTATAGAGTTTACCTTTTTAGCAAGTCTAAAAAAATATGGTATATGTATGAATTACTCGTGCGTATTAACTTGAAACTTGGCTACCTAACACAACCAAACACAGTTTAACCCAAATTCGAGCCAGGTGTCAGTTAATCCTCACGAGCTGTAGATATTATCCATTTTCAATAGAAATAGACTGTTTTCTGCAAATATACAAACGTGTAATAAAAATTTGCCTGTAGGTACATGAATTAAAATGGCCAAGATCTTGGTGCTAATTAGATATACTTATGTATAATGCTAAAATAGATAAACGACAATTAAATTAAGTACCTTTAATATTATCTAAGTATTAATTGTATATTAGACATAATATTGTCCATAGACATAATGTAAGTTATAAAAAGCTGTGTTTATGTCAATTGCTATTTGTTATTATAGTAGCTATTAATGATATTGTATTGTAAATTGATTAATTGATGCCGACGGCTCAAAACCGTATTGATTCGAAGTCCTATGAAAAGAATAGAAAAAAAAAAAGGCCATGTTGAGCAGTGCACGTCCAACGGCTGAAAAAAAAAATGACGAAAATTGTAATAAGTAATTGATATTATGATGAATATTATAATAAAGTACGAGTACCTACACTTCGATAAGTAATAATAATAAAAACAAAATAAATTAATTTGATATTGAAAGATATTCCTTTCCTGTTGTTTTTTTTTTAAATACCTTTCTTATTTCTGTCAGCGATATTGGGAATCTAAATACCACTGAGAAATTAAAAAATATCGTCTAAATCGGTTTGTGAGGTGTAAAGGGTGTTATCTAAGTATACTGTGGTGATATCTACTGAACTGATTTTGAAAGTTCTTTTTCAAATAGAAAGTTATATTATTTATCATTGTCTGCCAATGATTATTTTATTCTATGGATATGTTACGTGCCTACAAAATCACCGCAACAAGCGATCTGAATTTAGCGACTCCACTGAGCGCACACAATTTTTTGTTTACTTGCATTTTATATATTATTTATTTGTACATTATAGGTAAAGTTTTTACACTTCCTAAAGACACAACGCGACATTGTAGACAATATTAAGGTATTATGTGTTTATATAACTTTCGTTGTTTTAAAAGCGACTAAATGAAATTAAGACAATTATGCACATTTGCCCGCCTAAGTTTTGATGCCCTATCTCTATTATAAAATATCATTGATGTCTGCTACATTTTATCCCCGTATTCCCATAAGAATATCGCCTAAATTTATCGCGAATTAGGCTAATAGTCCACCACGCTGGCGTAATGCGGAAATTCAAACGGTGAAGGGAAAAACATGTACTCGTATGTACCTATGTGTGTGTGTGTATAAAAATAAACCAATTAGCTAGTTTAAATTAACTTATTGTTTTATAAATGACGAATAAAAAAACTTTAAAGATTTATTCATAAGTAAAATACAATGAAATCCCACATACATACAGGTTGGTTAATTTGAGTTTGGCCTTCGGAATTATTAATAGGTACAATTTTTTTTGTAGTACCTAATAATAGGTACATTAATTGTTGAGTAATGGGTCTGTATTTGGAACTGGCTATGTAAATTGTTTGCACAACTTTCCGGAGTATCGTAAATTATCTTCTTTAAGATTTGTTGTGACATTTTAAGTAGATATACTACTACAAAGTGTAGGTAGGTATGGTACTTAGTCAGTACGTACGGTCTTCTTTTTACTTTAGTACGGTCCTACTGAGAAAATCCGGGTTTGTCTCCTGATAGGTACAGAATCAATGATGTTTTGACGGCCTCCGTGGCGCAGTGGTATGCGCGGTGGATTTACAAAACGGAGGTCCTAGGTTCGATTCCCAGCTGGGCAGATTGAGATTTTCTTAATTGGTCCAGGTCTGGCTGGTGGGAGGCTTCGGCCGTGGCTAGTTACAACCCTACTGGCAAAGACGTACCGCCAAGCGATTTAGCGTTCCGGTACGGTGTCGTGTAGAAACCGAAAGGAGTGTGGATTTTCGTCCTCCTCCTAACAAGTTAGCCCGCTTCCATCTTAGGCTGCATCATCACTTACCATCAGGTGCGTCAAGGGCTAACTTGTCAAGAATAAAAAAAAAAAATGTTGTGTGTTCAGGAAGTGTAAAAACTATATACATACATAAATAAATAATGGAAATCCTTGTAGAATCGTCCATGCAACTCCTTGCACTTCCATATTGCCACACGATCTGAGTTACTAATTTTCTTTGCCTAGAAAGTTTTAGGGTTCTAGGGTTTGCGGGGTAAGATACTTGTTCACTGCAACGACATCCTGATACATACTCACATTCATCTTGAGAAAATGATCTCTGAGATTGCACACTTCACGATTATGGAGGTTCTAGAAACCACGTCCTCCACACTTGCGTGAGAGGTACAACCTCATTACAGATGAACGGGTGTGATGCATCCGGTATGACGTCAGCAGTTTGCGGACTTTACAGTCCAGGAATCTAGTTCGGTTTGAGTCCACTTTAGAATGCCAAAAGTTTATATGAGTAAGGGCATGACCCAGCTATTGAAGGAATAACCTTGTTACCGCCTGCAAGAAATTTTAGGACTTTTTTCAGGCGGCTAAAGAAGCGTTTCTTCACTACCTGTTTCATATTCCCTACCTCAATACCAAGTGCTTCTGTCATTTCAAGGTACTTATAGGTCTCGCCATCACGAAGTGATCTGAGAATAACAATTTTTGAAATATACAATATTCTCGGAGCTCACGATCCTGCCTCGCTCTACATTGATAACCGCACTCTTGTCTACACCAAATTACATCCTTATGTCATTGCTAAAGAATTGAGTAATCTTCAGCAATGACACTAGGTCTGAACGCTTTGATGCATACAATTTGAGGTCATCCCTGTAAAGCAAGTGAGATATGAGCTCACCACCCCTGCGAAGGCGAAAGCCTAGCCCTGAATCCCGCAGAAAAGTACTGAGAGAATTAAGAGCTAGACAAAACCATAGAGGGCTCAAACTATCGCCCTGGAATAGACCTCGCTTAATCTATCAGTTCAGTCGATTCAGAACACTCAGAAGCTTCTGGGTGACGAAGGACTATCATCCACTGTCTCATACATGATTCTACAAAATAGCATAGTGTTGTATCAACCTTGTACAACCGTATGACCCCCATGAGCCGTAAATGAGGCACTGAATCATAGGCCTTCTTGTAGTCTATCCAAGCAGCCGTGAGATTTTTTCTGTTTCGCCGAACCTGTTGGCAAATAGCAGTGTCCATGAGGAGAAGTTCCTTTGTACCACGAGACTGGGTCTTATAAATATGATTTGTATTTATATGCATCGTTAATTTTGATGACAAGATGGATGTAAGGAGCTTATAGATGGTGGGTGAGCATGCAATCGGTCGTTTATTTTTTTTATTATTAGCGAGGCTTATTCTATATCCAATATCGTTTGAGTTTAGTCTATAAGATATTGGATAGAAGCAGGCGTTACTTTGCGGAAGTTCATCATGATTATATAATGATTTATTTATTTTGCTATCATCCGCGAAAATTCGGCGAACCCATGCGACAACGTCACCCAGGTCCGACAAAATACTCTCTACGTACGTTTCACCCCGAAACCGGAGCATCCTCAGGAGATGTTGACGTGCAATTGCAAATGCACGTTGTAGAGTCAACATCTCCTGAGGATGCTCCGGTTTCGGGGTGAAACGTACGTAGAGAGTATTTTGTCGGACCTGGGTGACGTTGTCGCATGGGTTCGCCGAATTTTCGCGGATGATAGCAAAATAAATAAATCATTATATAGTCTATAAGAGTCCGACATAATTTATCTACTCATGAGTAGTTATCTGCTAGCGCGAGTAGATACAAATAATATGTATGTAATCGGTTTATCATTTCCGTCTGTCGATGATTGAACGTATAAAGTAGTCAGGTATGTACTAGGTAAGTACTTACCTAATTAAAATTATCAATCTGTGATTCTCTAGATAATAATTTATGCCACAGTGGCCTTTCGGAAGGGTGACATCATCATCAGACATCAGCGTATTTTAATGTCCGAATGGATTTCTTAGGGCTTTTCTGGCTTTTTAGGTTTCGGGTCAAGGTCCCATTTATCTCTAGATTAAAATAATTAGTCGAAAAATTAAAATAAAAATTACGAGGGTTTCAAACGAGCTTTGGTCCGAGAAGAGCCAACAACAAAATCAGTCATTAGCCAGGTTTTTCCTTCTTTAATTTATTACCATTTAACAATAAGTATATAAGTAGCCAGTTATGTAATACATTTCGATGTAATATATTTTGTCGTTTTTAACCGACTTCCAAAAAGGAGGAGGTTCTACGTTCGGCTGTATGTATGTTTTTTTTCGCTACACCTACCCTACCTCTGCCGACCCCTACTGTTCCCCCTACCCTTACCCTACGTCTACCCTTCTCTACCTCTACACCAACTCTACCCCTACTCTGCTATCCTAAAGTAACTAACATCAAAATTGATTCGCGGTGACAGCGGATTGTGAAACGTTACTAACAATAGTATAGCTAACATACATCAAATATAGTGAATTGGCCAGCTGCAGGCTAAAATGCTTATAATATTATGTAACCTATTGCATTTTAATGGTGATAACAGCAATAATTAGTATACGTAATCTTATCAAAATGTATAGGAAAGACGTTTTACCCAATTTATGTAAGTGCTTTTAATAGGCAGTTTATAGTTATTGTACAAAAACTGCTTAGTACCTAATAATAGTGGATAATAAAGACCGAAATAGTGAATAAGCTGGTCATACAAGGGTGGGTACATACGGGCTCTATAATCTGTCAACTTTTTTACAGTTTCGTAGGGTTGGGTGTCGTCGTCGTCATCAACCCATATTCGGCTCACTGCTGAGCTCGAGTCTCCTCTCAGAATGAGAGGGGTTAGGCCAATAGTCCACCACGCTGGCCCAATGCGGATTGGCAGACTTCACACACGCAGAGAATGAAGATAATTCTCTGGTATGCAGGTTTCCTCACGATGATTTCCTTCACCGATTGAGACACGTGATATTTAATTTCTTAAAATGCACACAACTGAAAAGTTGGAGGTGCATGCCCGGGACCGGATTCGAACCCACACCCTCCGGAATCGGAGGCAGAGGTTATATCCACTGGGCTACAGGGTTGGGTGTACAACATAACAATTACAAATATAACAAGATCCCCAAAACAGATATGGACCTGTTAACGCAATATCTAAACAATGTGGTAGAAACATTTAATAAGTTGAGGACACAATGGGGATGATGATTAGTTTGAATATTTTGATTTTTATGTGACATTCGGGCCAATATTAACTAATTAATATGTAAAAAGCAAAGGTTTGGATGTTTGCAAAATAAACAAGACTATAAAATTTCAAAATGTACTAAAATTCTTTTATCGTAATTACATGAAAATTCATACATATTTAGCTTCTTTACATTAAACGTCAAATTTTTCAATATTTGAACTATAAACATAAACGCACAAATAACAAAGATATTTGGAATTATGTTTGAACGCCCATACAGATCTAACGATTAGCGAATCAATGACGTAATTAATGCGTGCTATTTTGTATGGGGCGTTTTCAGGGATCCGTGGCAGTGCCGCAAATGACCCTTTATATCTCTATAGCTCCGAAAGTAATGATCGCAGATACCCTGTTACTTTTAGAAAATTGCTTTATTAGAGTACTCCTAACTATATACAATTTAAAAACTGTCATCATCCCTCCCACTAGTCAGCTTCCACTTGATTACTTTTTGGTTTTGTAACAGTATGTACAATGAATCACATGGCTTTAATTTTAGTGGGATAAGTTTGTAGTTTGTAGTGTAATTAATTGTTCTAGGTAATTGGTGTCAAATGAAATTAATTAACTAGTAGGTAGGTACTAATAGATTAGATTAGACAATAATTTAAAAGAATTTAAATTCTAAACGGAAAAATTTATCTGTGATTTTTTTTATCTTGACGCCTATCGTATTTATCATAAGTTTTTAACGAAATCACGTTGTTTCCTTAATTAACTAGTTTTCGTCACATCTGAGTGCCTAGAGGGAGTTTTCAATCTATTCATATTGTGACGATCGCGTAAACGTAAATGTGAATTTCTAAGGAATTGAAACAGTTGTGCAGTAGTGCCACTAGCTGGCGCTGTTTCAATTCCTTAGAAATTCGCGTTTACGTTTACGCGATCGTGATAGTATGAAAACATTGAAAACTCCCACTAAGCACTCACGTAGGTACTCTTTATGCTAGGGTACATAGGACATGGGCTGACACATCTTCAGCCAAAATTCATTTATTTCAGGTAGGCTCACTTTACAAGCACTTTTGATACGTCAGTTGACTATTTGTAAAGATTCTACCACCGGTTCGGAAGGCAGGTTCTGCTGAGAAGAAACCGGCAAGAAACTTAACAGTTGCTCTTTTAAAAAAATCATACAATATTATAATTTACAATTGATGACAACATTACAATTTCTTATAGTTTTACTTGCTGTGTGAAGGTGGAAGCTGATTTGTCATTGAGGAACTCATTAACGGTGTAGGAACCTCGACTAAGTAAATGTTTTTTTAAACATTGCTTAAAGCTGTGCATTGGCAGGTCCACCACATTCATTTTTAGGGCTCCGTAGTCTTCAATAATAATCCCTAATAGTCCCTAATAGTTTCACCATGTCTGTCCGACCGTTCGTGCGCGATTTAGCGCAGTTTCTACTAGCCATTCGCTGCCCGCGAGTATTTTATCGAAAAGCCCGTCTGCGTGAGCCTCAGACCAATTATTGTTTAGGACCTGCCTTGCTAGACGTTACTTTTCTGTCAAAGTATATGATCAACGATCTAAAGCGATTATAGAAACTGTCTCTATAGTATCGATGTTAAATAGTTGTAATCGTGTTTGTCGGTTAAAGAGCTCCGTAAAAATACCTTTTTGTGTAATTGAATTGTGTAAAAAACGGGTAAAAACTTCTAGTTTAGTATAAGATATATACCAAATCTAAGCTCGTTTTCTTCAGAAAATGACAGACAATTTTGTTCGTGACTATGAGTGCGATACAGGTCCTTCTATAATTGGTCTGAGGAGTGAGCCATTTAAAAAAATCTTTATATTCCTCTATCGCGCGGAGCATGATACTGTGCTCGCCTATTGCCCTTAGTTTACTTTATATTTTTTACATGGCACGAACCGAATACGATAGGCGACCGGTCGTCCATTTAGGAGTCAAGTGGCTAGAATGCTGTAATTTGATTGATCATTTGATGAACGCAATGCATCCCCTGAGAATTCATAAGATATTGGAGAAGAAATTTTCCATTATGTACAATTACCTATAATGCATGCCCTAGTTAAAAACCTTGTGCACGCCACTGAGTGGAACGCGCTTGTATAGAAAGTGTCTATTAGATGTGGTATGTCTGGCTATCTTTCTATTTACTAATCATCATTAACAACCCATATTCGGCTGACTGTTGAGCACGAGTCTCTTCTCAGTATGAGATAGGTTAGGCCTTAGTCTACCACGCTGGCCAAATGTGAATTGGCAGACTTCACACACCTAGAGAATTTAAAAAAATATCAGGTATTCACCGATTAACACATGTGATACTTTCTTAATTTCTTAAAATGCACATAACTAAAAAGTTGGAGATGCGTGCCCTTGACGTGATTCGAACCTACGCCCTCCGAATCGAAAGCAGAGGTCATCATATCCACTGGGCTATCACGTCTCTTATTATTAACTAGCGGACGCCCGTGACTTCGTCCACCCTTAGACGTCTCTAATCCTACCCTTACAGTAGTATCGCTGTAAAAATGGAGTAACTACTCCCGTTTTCCCAACATTTCCCTTCACTGCTCTGCTCCTATTGATCGTAGCGTGATGAAAAGTATACTATAACCTGCCCAGGAGTATGAAGAATAATTGTACCAAGTTTCGATAAAATCCGTCGAGTACTTTTTGTTTCTATAACATACAGACAGACATAAAGTAATTTTACTGATATATTGATCACTAATCACTCCCTGATAGTTATTTTGGAAATATATTTCATGAACAGAATTTACCTCTCTACAGATTTATTATAAGTATTGATAACAAATTAAAATTAATTCAATGTAACACATGGCAAAACATGTGTTTGTAGTTCCAAACAACATAATTTATAAATTACTATTTCTAATATCTATTAACCTACTTATAAAGATAACGCTAATAGTCTTAATTATAAGCTACTTTACTTGATTCAGTATTTATTGTCTGACACTTTTTTCTCCAATTTTTTGTAAATAATACTCAGGGTAGTGAATTTTGAATCTATAAAGTGCACGCCATCGCCAGTTTCAAAGGCATTTTTCAGCCTCGATCGTCCAAGTCTGACATGAAAATAGGATAGTTGACCCGTTATCTTTTTAACCGACTTCAAAAAGGAGGAGGTTCTCTTTTTTTTGTTTTTAATGTATGTACATCGATTAATCGAAGACAGATGAACCGATTTAAAAAAATATTTTTTTGTTTTAAAGGGTATACTCTCCATGTGGTCCCATATTTATCATGTCAGGATCTGATGATGGGAACCTGGAGAAATCGAGGGAAACCGTGAAAAATTGTATGGATGACTAGTGTTTTCGTAAATATTTTATTGAGTATTTTTAAGCACTACAATTTAATGAAGGTTTGGAATCGACCTGATGATGAAGCCAAAATACAGACGAGGGAACTCCTCAACGATTTGCAGTAATTAACTTGTGTTTGGGCTTGATTAATTTGTATTAATGAAAACTTTCCACCTAGATGGGTTGTGATTGTCATTAGAGGTCTGGTGATAAAGACTAAGGTCAATTAAGGGAACTTAATGATTTACAGTAGCTACCTAGTGTTTGGGCTTGGTTAATTTGTATTGATGAGAACTTTCCACCTAGATGGTTGTGACTGTCATGAAGACGAAGGACAGTTAAGGGAACACCTCGACGGTTTAGGAATTTTCGAATTTAATGGGGGGAGGGAATGGTAGGGTGTTCATTTTGTGTATGAAAGTATTTTTTTACATCTAGTATCTATATATTTTACACTAAAAATGAAAAAATAATAAAACTTTAATAAAAAAAAATACAACCGATTTCAAAACCTAAAGACGTACCCACTAAACTAAAAAGTGAAAAATAACATCATAATTTTACTATGTTCTACCTGCTGATCAATTTGATTTGTTAAGGGACACCGGACGTAAGCAAAGCTGCTTTTTTTTGCGCGAAAGGTGCTTTGCTTACGTCCGGTGTCCCTTCACGCACAAAGTTTTCATTTTCCTAGGTCCTTATCTATATGATGTTTAAAAAATGCTTTTTATTAAGGCATAAAGTGTCTGGATGTGTATTTCTATCCTTGCCACATAGCTACAGAAGGCACATTAGCTGCTAGTGTCTAGATAACAAAGCTAGGGGTAGAGATAGCTTGATAAGGCATACTAATTAAAATTCTACATTGCCTGCTATGCGAATCCTTACAAGAGGCATATGTCCGGCAGTGCACGTTCATTGTCTGATAACGCTCGAATTATGATAAACATTAATACCTACATAATTATATCTATCTACTCTAATCTACATAGATATATGTATCGAAGTTAGCTACCGAAAATGTCAACTGATCATAGGCTGCTAATGTATAGACAACAATTGCTGATGCTAGAGATAAAGATAAAAGATAGAAGATCTTGATAAGACATATAGGTAATTCCCTTTTGTGTAAGATACTGGCAGTGGCGATAGGCATTAGTTGCGTCGTTATCATCCGATGGAATTCCACTGCAGGACATAGGCCTTTTGTAGGGACTTCCAAAAATCACAATTCCGAGCCGCCTGCATCCTGCGAATCCCTGCGACTAGCCTGATGTCGTCAGTCCACCAACGAGGGGGAGGGGGGGGGGGCGACCCAACACTGCGCTTTCTATTTTTAGTTCATAGGTAGTATACATATGTATTAATTACTTATGTAAAAAATATAAAACGTATCACCAGTCATTGACCTGATATTTTTTATCAGGACAGTAACATTGTTGCATAGGAACTGTGTTTCTAAATAGCAGTTATTTTTTATCAGCATTCGCATATGAGATCAAAGATGGACAAAAAGAGTGACAGAGTGGTGGGGGCCAGTGGGCAAAAGAAAGAGAGGGAGACCTTGCAACAGATGGGAGGATGAAATAAAACGCGCAACGGGTCCAAACTGGATACAAATAGCGCAATCCAGAGAAAACTGGCACAATTTGGAGGAGGCCTTTACCCGCAGAGGGGTTCCTACAGAATAGTTGCAATATAATATTAAAAAAAAAAAATACTTAAAAGCACTAACTATTAAATAATAATCATCTACTTTTTGATACTAACACAATTAAACTAAACTCAACTTAACCAAACCTTGTAAACTAGTACTTCTGTAAGAAATAAATGGCTTTTTTATTTTATTTTTATTTATTTATTCGCATATGAGCAGAATGGTCAATACTTACCTTCACATAGAGGTACCCCCTTAACCCTAGAAATGTGATGGTCACTGTTTGGTGGTCTAGCGCCGGTGTGATTTATCACAGCTTCTTACCAAACGGGATGAGCATTACTATAGATGTGTACTGTGAACTGAACACAATGATGGAGAAGCTGGCACATCTCCAGCCAGCATTGGTCAATCGCTCCTCTCCGCTACTCCTGCACGACAAATCGCGACCTCATACTGCACAGCAGACGGTCTCCAAGTTGCAAGAACTGGGGAAGCTCTTCGTCATCCGTCCTACTCACTCGACCTTGCGCCTACAGACTACTACTTTTTCCAGAATTTGGATGACTACTTGGCGAGAAAAAATTCCATACCCGAAAGACAGTACAAAATGCCTTTGAAGAATTGGTTGCCTCCCGACCAGCTGATTACTTTAAGAATGGCATCAATAAACTGCCACTGGGTTGGCAAAGATGCATTAATATGCAATCAATGCATCTTTGCCAACACAGATTACTACCGGTACCCAGTACTGATTGATTACTTCGATTAATACAACTAAAATATACATGAAAAATATTCGTTTAAATTTTTTCATACAAAACGGCAATTTTATAGGTATAAAGACCTAATGTTATATTGGCAGTCTCGTTTGGGAAAATGAAGCCCATCTGACAAATGTAATGTTTTTGAGGATTTGCTACTAGTGAATACATTTAATTTTGTCCCTTTTTTAGTGGTCTGTAAAAATAAGCCTAATCTATCTAGCCTCTATCTAATTGACGGCCTCAGTGGCGCAGTGGTATGCGCGGTGGATTTACAAAACGGAGGTCCTGGGTTCGATCCCCGGCTGGGCCTATTGAGGTTTTCTTAATTGGTCCAGGTCTGGCTGGTGGAAAGCTTCGGCTGTGGCTAGTTACCACCCGATAAATACGTACCGCCAAGCGATTTAGCGTTCCGGTATGATGTCGTGTAAAAAACGGATGGGGTGTGGATTTTCATCCTCCTTCTAACAAGTTAGCCCGCTTCCATCTTAGACTGCATCATCACTTACAATCAGGTGAGATTGTAGTCAAGGGCTAACTTGTAAAGAATAAAAAAAAATGCTAAAAAATGCAAACGCTAAAATAAGATGACTTGATCGTCGTACGCTTAGAGCTTCTCATAGCCGTAGAATATCATCATCATCATAATCATCATCTGATGATGATGAATAAAAACGTACCCGATAAATTAGTGACGATGATCACCACTAACTTATCCGGTGAAGTTCAAGGCGGTCAGGTGGAGAAGAGAAAACCTTCTTATTATTATGAATATCTTTGTAGGATAAAGTAGGTAATTTACGCTTTGTCGTTTCCTTCACATCGTCTGTCTTCAAGAATAGAATGGCAAACGGATGCAATAGTATCAGTATAATAAATATTAATTGAATTATTTGCTAATAAATTTATCGCGGTCACTTGTTTGTTGAGTTGACTTCGATATACTAAGTCGAGGTCCGAGTTCAATGCGCCCTTGAACTTTGCATCGCCCTGTGCATGTCCCTGTCCTTTGTCAACGTGTACATACGTTTAACCATTTGATGCTCGTTCTGTCAAACAAAGTCGTATTTTGCTATGTGTATATCGCTAAGGAAAGAGCCGTGATAGCCCAGTGGATATGACCTCTGCCTCCGATTCCGGAGGGTGTGGGTTCGAATCCGGTCCGGGGCATGCACCTCCAACTTTTCAGTTGTGTGCATTTTAAGAAGTTAAATATCACGTGTCTCAATCGGTGAAGGAAAACATCGTGAGGAAACCTGCATACCAGAGAATTATGTTAATTCTCTGCGTGTGTGAAGTCTGCCAATCCGCATTGGGCCAGCGTGGTGGACTATTGGCCTAACCCCTCTCGTTCTGAGAGGAGACTCGAGCTCAGCAGTGAGCCGAATATGGGTTGATGACGACGATATCGCTAAGAATAGGAGTGGTATCGGCTGGAGGAGGCCTATACCCAATGAGGGGTCTTTACATAGAATTAAGACTAACGCTAAATTACTAAATCTTACTCGTTTAACAGTTACGTTAACATACTAATATACTGACCTACTAATATATATAACGTAATAAAAAAAAATATATTGTTAATGTTGTTAAAAATTATGTAAAACTTATGTAAGGATTAATTAAAGGCTTTGAATTGAATTGAATTGAATATCGCAGTAGCGTGCACTTTATAGACGCAAAAATCCACTGCTCGCTTTGAGGACTTTGTAACTGACGAAATACAGAAAGATCGGCGAAAATGAGCTCTTCGGAGTTGTATATCGTAACAAGGGATATTGAACGTTGGATAATTCTATTTAAATATTCTGTCGAAATTGACGCTATCCTTTGAACGTTATACGTTCCGTTATTTGCCCGGCTAATTAATTTTATTAAATAATGGATGCAGAAAATTAAGGTCGGGATTTTAAAATATTTAGCAATAATTTACGTTGCCAACAGACTCATTACAAACCCCGGGCCTGTAGCCAGGTTTCACTTCGATTCTCTTTCTACAATTGCAAACGCTTCGATAATTAAAAAATGTATTTTTTTTTTTTTTTTTTTTATTCTTTACAAGTTAGCCCTTGACTACAATCTCACCTGATGGTAAGTGATGATGCAGTCTAAGATGGAAGCGGGCTAACTCGTTAGGAGGAGGATGAAAATCCACACCCCTTTCGGTTTCTACACGGCATCGTACCGGAACGCTAAATCGCTTGGCGGTACGTCTTTGCCGTTAGGGTGGTAACTAGCCACGGCCGAAGCCTCCCACCAGCCAGACCTGGAGAAATTAAGAAAATCTCAATCTGCCCAGCCGGGGATCGAACCCAGGACCTCCGTCTTGTAAATCCACCGCGCATACCACTGCGCCACGGAGGCCGTCAAATATGAGATTGTCATTCGTTATCGACAGGTCGCTTGATCAAGATATCGATTGGGTATGGTATTCCCATACATATTTTTAGTTTTCGAAGAAGTTTGTCGAAAAAGAAACACAAACACGTCTTTTTTGTTTGTGGTTCTTCTCATAGATTTACGATTCGGTACAATTCTTTTTCGACAAACTTCTAAGAAAACTAAAAAAAATTAAATGTATACTTACCACAATTATGTTTTTGTGACAGGAGAGTATGAAATGCAAATTGTATAATATTTTTCTCTGTGTGCTCTGTCTATAGTATTGTGTTAGACAGAGAGATAAAAACGAATACAGGACTCACACTTTCGTGTTGTAGGAATTTTCCATGATGTACAATTTGTATCTATAAATACAATGACTCTGGCTGCCCAGTGCACGTGACTTTCTATCTATCGATGTAATGCCAGCCACAAACTGTCAATTATTCTCACGTTTCTGTAGCACCCACGACTATTATTGACCGTGTGTTGGTCACTCTTGACTCTCATGGCTTGTATAGTATGCCGCGAGGGTACTGCCGTTTGTTTTTCAGAAACGTGAGAATAATTGACCGTCAATGGCGACTTTAAGGCTGCCTGTCCACCAGAGCGGAGCGGAGAAACGGACTAATGTGGAGCGAAGGAGTAAGCGGAGTTGCGTACTGTGTCTGTCCACCGGAGCGAAGGGAGGCTGCGGAGCGAAGTGACTTCCCGAAGAAACTTCCCCGCTCCGCTTCCCTGTAAGTTATTTTCCGCTCCGTTTCCCCGCTCCGCTTACCGGTTTTATATGAATTTTTAAACTAGCTCGCAAGTCCCTGTCCACTTAAGAGGAGCGGAGATTTTGTGCAATCCTAGTGGTTGATATTTCTCCGTTTCTGGGCTCCGCTGCCTCGCTCCGCTTCGGTGGTTGGGCAGCCTAATTGTAGCCTTTCTGGTACTTACATTGTTCTGACGTTCACTATACATCATTTATTCTGGCACTTGAGCGATAAAGTTCCCCTTGTGGTCATTTCACATTTTAAGGGACAGAACTGACACAGACAAAAAAACCCAGAGAAAATTAGATGGCACTGAAGGGAAGTACAAGGCATGTTAAAAAAAGTCTAAATGGTGTGTGTAAACTCACATAACTACCCACGAAAATAGCACTGAATAATTTCACATTTATTACATAGGTATTTAATTTATGGTACTATGAAGCATTTTTTAAGCTCTGGGGCCAAAGGGGTCAAAGGGGTCTGTGAGCAAAATAAGGTTGAGAGGTTATGTGCTATACACTGTTAATGACTAGATCCGTCAATAACACAGGCCGCCACAAATACAGGAAGATGGTCGTAATTATATCATCAACGAGAATTTGACGGCCTCCGTGGCGCAGTAGTATGCGCGGTGGATTTACAAAACGGAGGTCCTGGGTTCGATCCCCGGCTGGGCAGATTGAGATTTTCTTAATTTGTTCAGGTCTGGCTGGTGGGAGGCTTCGGCCGTGGCTAGTTACCACCCTACCGGCAAAGACGTACCGCCAAGCGATTTAGCGTTCCGGTTCGATGCCGTGTAGAAACCGAAAGGGGTGTGGATTTTCATCCTCCTCCTAACAAGTTAGCCCGCTTCCATCTTAGACTGCATCATCACTTACCATCAGGTGAGATTGTAGTCAAGGGCTAACTTGTATAGAATAAAAAAAAAAAAAAAAAGTATACGGGATAAGAAATATTGAGCTTTGAGTAATCAAAAGGATAAGAAAGCGTAGGAACCTCATCATTATCAACCCATATTCGGCTTACTGCTGAGCTCGAGTCTCCTCTCAGAATGAGAGGGGTTAGGCTAATAATCCACCACGCTGGCCCAATGCGGATTGGCAGACTTCACACACGTGGAGAAATGAGAAAATTCATGCAGGTTTTCTCACGTTGTTTTTCCTTCAACGTTAAGAGACACGAGATATTTTAATTAAAATCAGTTTAGTAGTTTATGCATACATGTGTAACAAACCTCTTCCCTATCTTAGAATACTTAAATGTTTCCTATCTAAGTAGTACTTACATCAAAACTGCTGACCAATACTCAATAGTAGGTATAGGGTTTAGTGCTGATGAAAAAACAAAGTTTAATTAAAAAAAACTCTTATTCAAAATAATTAAACGTAAAACGTACATAATATGTAGGTAGATGGAACATAATTAAATAACATGATTAGTAGTACAATATATACGTTTTAAAATTAAACAGTTATCATAAAATTAATTAGACTTAGATAATGATTTTTGATCACAATAATTTATTTTATTACTTTTCTACGTAACGACCGACACACACGTTCAAGTACCTATACGGCTATACCGTCGAGTATGCTGCGTATGGACCCATATGCGAACCCATACCCATAACCATATTTTATTTATTTAAGAAAAAATATTATTTAAAAATTCACAAAAAACTAAAATGCAAAAATCTTAACTATTATAAACGCAAGAAAACAGTTAATTTAATTAAAAACAATTTCTTTATCCGCTACTCTAAAGAGAACCCTGTAATGTCCTGTTACACATGTAATAGGTATAAGTAACAGGTATAATTTTATCGCTGGCTTATATGAACCGTGCGCATTAACTTGACAAATGGCTTTCGAACAATCCATACAAACACAGTACAAACATCATTCGAGCCAGGTGTCAAGTTAATCCGCACTGGCTGTACACTTAATGAAGCCCGAATAGCTCAATGGCAAAGAGGCCGGACTCGTCGCCGAGAGGTGGTGGTTCGATCGTCGCCCGTTGTACCCACTCCTAACACAGTTTTTTCCGACTAATTGGAGGGAAAAGGGAATATTGATCATAATTAAAAGGATTGATTAAAAGGAGGTGGACGACAATGGGGATGATGACTAGGTTTGAATATATTGATTTTTATGATACATTCAGGTAAATAGGGTCAATGTTAACTAATTTATACATAAAAAGCAAAGATTATCTGGATATTTGCAAAATAAATGAGATTATAAAATTTCAAAATCTATTAAAAATATTTTATCGTAACTAGATGAAAATTCATACAGTTTTAGCTTCCTTACATTAAATGTGACATTTTTTAATATATGAACTATAAGCATAAACGCACAAATAACAAAGATATTAGTAATTTTGTTTGAACGCGCATACAAATCTAACGATCACTACATTGCCTATGACGTCATTATTTCAAGCCATTTTGTATGGGGCGTTTTTCAGGGATCCGCGGCAGCGCCGCAAATCTGACTCTTTAAATCCCTGTAGCTTCGAAAGTAATGATCGCAGATACCCTGTTCCTTTTACAAAATTGCTTTACTATTAGTATACTTTTAATTTATATACAATTTAAAAAACTTTCGCATGTAGCTAGTCATCCTAGATAACAAAATATGTACCTACCTATGTCATATTTATGATAATAATTAATTATGTGCGCATTTGTTATAATATAGGCTATCTACAATAGTATATTAGTACAAGGTTCACGTTCACATGTGTAGGTATAGTATATCTTTGTATATTTATTACCTACCTACTAGCTGAAGCCTCGGCATTTCACCCGCGAAGTTCCCTATCCCGTGAGATTAAGGGGATAAAATATAGTCTCACATTATTTTTGATTAAGTATTATAATGTCGATCTGACGATCAATTAATCTCACATGCCTGCAGCGCTACCGGCTTGACGACCGATAAAACTGATCGTGTGTTGGTCGCGATTGGCATGATGTCATCACTGCGACCAACACATTATTATCACAAATACTGTGATGTTAATAGAATTTTCAAAATCGGTTCATTACCAAATATTGCATCCTACAATACCACAAACATTAATTACGTTAAAATATAAGATTAGTACTTATAGAAAATGTAAGTACGTTTTTTTTGGAAAGTTTGCCATATTTTTTAAATAGGACCGATAGTGCCGATCGTCTCCAAATAGTCGGGGCAGACTGGATTAGGAGTGGGTACGACAATAGACCAACGGGGCGGGGATTGAACCACCACCCCTCGGTGATGAGCCCAACCGTTTTACCGATATGCTTTGAGGTTCAAACCCTACCCAAAATACTTAGGTAAAGTACGCAACCCAACCAAAAACCTTACGATATATAGATACCCCTCAGTTTCAACCACGTAGGTCCCGTTCCTGTGAGAATACGTACGGGGATAAAATATAGCCTATGACACACATATTGTGGTAAAAGAATTTAAATAGTTGCCTACACTTAACAAAAATGTAATGTCTGTCCTACAATAGACGTCCATCGGCTGATAATAATGATGATGATGAAATAATGTAATTGTCATAGTAGAACAAAGACTCGTTAGATACATAGGTTCGATGACCAGTTGGTTCATCTCTGTGTAAGTACGTAATAATGAATGCTTAGCGTCCATAAATTTTATTAGATAGGTACCTATCTATTCGTTGTCCCATAGCTTAGTTTTTTATCGTTGTAATGGGGATGATGACTAGGTTTAAATATGTTGATTTTTATGATACATTCAGGTAAATATGGTCAGTGTTAACTAATTTATACATAAAAAGCAAAGATTGTCTGGATATTTGCAAAATAAATGAGAATATAAAATTTTAAAATCTATTAAAAATCTTTTATCGTAAATAGATGAAAATTCACACAGTTTTAGCTTCCTTACATTAAATGTGACATTTTTTAATATATGAACTATAAACGCACAAATAACAAAGATATTAGTAATTTTGTTTGAACGCACATACAAATCTAACGATTATTCCATTACCTACTACGTCAGTAGTTCGAGCCATTTTGTATGGGGCGTATTTCAGGGACCCGCGGCAGCGCCGCAAATCTGACCCTTTAAATCCCTGTAGCTCCGAAAGTAATGATCGCAGATACCCTGTTACTTTTACAAAACTGCTTTACTATTAGCATACTCTTAACTTATATAAAATTTAAAAAACTGTCATCATCCCAATTATGTTCGCCGTGATATTATTTTTAACACTATATACACTATCGTTATACACACAAAAAAATAAATTTACCTCGTTTTTTGGAAGACAGAAGTACCTACCTGTAACTTTTTGATATGTATCTATTCTATTGTCTGTACTTGCGAGTACAGCTTAGTGCTTATTCCGTTGGATTCTCGTCTGCTTAAGTCATAACGTGGGGATAACGGAAACTGAAAAGTCATGTCTACATTTTCAGGTTTATATGTATAGTCTGCCAAGTTCCTTGATGACACTCCCATGATATGGGGGCGACGGGGGGGAAGAATACGCTAGTATGAAATCGTGCGTGTGGGGAAGTGAGGTGCATCAGACGTGGGTTTTTCATTCATCGCTACACGCCCTCCAGCCCGCGCGGACCATTGGGGGTGTTACGCACGAAGTTGCCAAGCTATAGCTTACGTTTTGGGACTTTGAGGACATAGCAGATCCCCGGTACCAAAAAAAACAAGGAGGAACTTGTTCAACGACAAAGTATTAGAAAGTAGGTACCATTTGTGCCAAAAATGTATAGGTCATTTAATATCTAGGTGTGACGCGGACCCAGAACTCTGGTAGCGTGGTGATGATGCCCTGTATTTTCCTCATCGGCTTCTTCAAAGGTTTCCCGTCCGCCGTGGACACGGTGAATGCCTGCATGAACCCAGAGAACACTTGGAACATCGATTGTCGGGCGTAAGTTTCTCCTGCGCACAGCCTTTTACCTGAAAAATGTATATTTTTATAACATCATCATTAACAACAACATATTCGGCTCACTGTTTAGCACGTGTCTCCTCTCAGAACGAGAGAGGTTAGGCCTTAGACCACTATGCTGGCCAAATGCGCATTGGCAGATTTTACACATAAAAATAGTTTTTATAGCTTGAAAAAAATTACTGGGAATTTTTCAAGAATCGCATTAATATCTAGGTACAAGGATATTGATTTTCGACGGCCTCCATGGCGCAGCGGTATGCGGGGTGGATTTACAAGACGAAGGTCCTGGGTTCGATCTCCGGCTGGACCGATTCAGGTTTTCTTAATTGGTCCATGTCTGGTTGGTGGGAGGCTTCAGCCATCGCTAGTTAACGGCAAAGAAGTACCGCCAAGCGATTTAGCGTTCCGGTACTATGCCGTGTAGAAACCGAAAGGAGTGTGGATTTTTATCCTCCTAACAAGTTAGCCCGCTTCCATCTTAGATTGCATCATCACCATCAAGTGAGATTGCAGGCAAGAGCTAACTTATAAAAGTATAAAAAAAAAGTTTTACTTGTACATATAGTCCGGTCAATTTAGACATTCGAAGTTACATAAATTCCCACCAAGCTGAATATCGGTAAGATTGTTTAAAATATCAATTAAAATAAAATCTGAAAGTTCCCCATCTTTCCCCTGTAAGGAAAAAAATTTTATTCAAGGTCAAAGGTCAAAAAAATTAGTTTTTCGCGATTTTCAGTAAAACGGTAAGTTGACCGGACTAATATGTTTTCTGTGGTTTTACCATGATTGAGATGCTAAGCTCTCTGAGGGCATTTAACCAGTTTCTATGTAGAACCTTTAGAAGTTCTCGATGTTTTACAAAGTGGCTAAGCTGGTTTGGTGGGAAACACTGACCGCGGTTAGTCTCATCGTTTCTAGTCAGTGTAATGAATAGATACTTGATGACCTTGATCATTACCTGCGACTACCTTAAAATGGTTGCCCCACATTTTATTAGCCCAGTGATATTTTGGTTTAAGATCTTCATTTTCTCAAAAGAATTACATAAAATTCGCTTATATGAGAAATACAATTAACTCACTAAGGTAATTATTCACGTGTGTACATACTAATTAGACTTAAATCCTACATACAATAAATCAAAATAAATAATTGCTAAAAAAAAGAATGCGGGTAGATTTTAAATTACATGTTTGTAACCGGCTTCTTACGTAGTATACTTGACTAGTTTTAATAAAACAAAGATTATAGCTTACTGGATGCGACATGTGTTACAATGACATGTTATTCAATAAATAAAATTTTAATTTCTTTTTGTAAATATTTTAAGGAGGACAAATATTTTATTTAATCCTACTAATATTATAAACACGAAAGTTTGTATGGATGTTTGTTACACTTTAACGCCGTTGCTACTGAAGCAAATTTGGAATGGAAATAGATTTTACACTGGATTAAAACAAAGGCTACTTTTTACCCCGAAGAAATTCATGGTTTCCCGAGATTTGCGAAAACTGATGATTTTGATGATATGAATGTTTGTTACTCTTTCACGCTTTGACTACTGAACCGAATTATCTAAAATTTGGTATTGCGATATATTATAGCATGGATTAACACATAGGCTACTTTTTATTCCGGAACAATCCATGGTTCCCGAGGGATTTGTGAAAAACTAAATTCCACGCGGACGAAGTCGCGGGCGTCCGCTAGTGGTATAGCTTAATGAATATTTTTTCGGTTTAAACTGATTAACTGAATGCAGTCTAATTTTAGTAATTATAAACTTCGGGATAAATTTTAGCCTTTGTATGTTACTTATTTACCTCCTCCGGTTCGGCGGTTCCAAAGGTTAGCCCGGACAAACAGAAAGACAGACAAATTTTAAAAAGCTTGTTTGCAGTATCAGTACATAAATAAAGCACATGAGAAAACAATCTTCAAATCTCAGACAGACGCTTCAATTTTATTTATATGTATATGTATTTCTTTTATTTTTTTTTATTTATGTATATTGATAATGTAATAATAATATACTCCCGACCGAATAGATTTTTCTTATGTCGGCCTCAGCGGCCAATCTCATGGTGAGGTTAACCATGTAAGCATTAGATATTCTAGTGCACAAGTGTGTTAGCGAGCACAGGTGCACTCTCTATTCCTTCACTCTCATAGTCCGAGGACGGCAAACTGACACGACCTGTGAAAGATCAGGCACAAGACCGGCACCGGCTTTACGTGCTCTCCGTGGCACGGGGGTGTACCAACACCTCCTTCTGGCTGGTGGCAGGCTTCGGCCGTGGCTAGTTACCAGCTAGCTAGTTACCACCAAGCGATTTAGCGTTCCGGTACGGTGTCGTGTAGAAACCGAAAGGGGTGTGGATTTTCATCCTCCTCCTAACAAGTAAGCCCACTTCCATTTTAGACTGCATCATCTTACCATCAGGTGAGATTGCATTCAAGGGCTAACTTGTAAAGAATAAAAAAAAAACTTCCCAACTCCGGATTGTTATGAAGATTTTTCTTATAAGAAAAATCCCAATAACTTATTTTTTTGTTGGCCTGACCTGGGCTTCGGACCCTGGACCTCATTGTTCTTAGCTGAACTATCTAACCAAAGGACCAATGAGGCAATTGATAATATACCCACTAAAGAGATCACAAAGTGGCTCACATAGAAAACAACCTATATCATTAACCAAACGCTAAATCGCTTGGCGGTACGTCTTTGCCGGTAGGGTAACTAGCCACGGCCGAAGCCTCCCACCAACCAAACCTGGAAAACCTCAATCGGTCCAGCCGGGGATCGAACCCAGGACCTCCGTTTTGTAAATCCACAGCGCATACCACTGCGCCATGGGGGCCGTCCTAGATATTAATGCGATTCTTGAAAAAATCCCAGTATTTTTTTCAAGCTATATAGGTTTAATCAGCTAACAGCTAGAAGATAAAATCTAACTTATGTAAGTGTATAAAAAAATAAAGTCTTTGTCCTCAAGTCTCTTTATTATGGGATGACTCGGATACCCTTTTGAGTCACCAATGTGAATAAACTAATTATTATCATTGAAAAGGTTACGACTATTAGGCACGTATATAAATGACCGACACTTACCAATGACTATTTTATAGTTATGTACCTATGTATATTTTTATAATCCCAATAACTTTGTGAAGGGATTCGAATTTAGTGACTCCACTGAGCGCACATATGCACAATTTTGTCTTTAATTTCAATATATATTTATTAATCTATACTAATATTATAAAGCTGAACAGTTTGTTTGTTTGTTTGTTTGAATGAACGCGCTAATCTCAGGCACTACTGGATCGATTTGAAAAATTCTTTCAGTGTTAGATAGCCCATTTATCGAGGAAGGCTATAGGCTATATATTATCTCCGTATTCCTACGGGACATTGTAGACGATATTTAAGTATTATTTGTTTAAATAACGTTCGTTGTCTAATAAGCGACTAAATGACGCTAAATGAATGAATTTACGGCCTCAGTGGTATGCGCGGTGGATTTAATGACGGAGGTCCTGGGTTCGATCCCCGGCTGGGTCGATTGAGGTTTTCCTAATTGGGCTAGGTCTAGCTGGTGGGAGGCTTCGTGGCTAGTTACCACCCTACCGACAAAGACGTACCGCCAAGCGATTTAGCGTTCCGGTACGATGTCGTGTAGAAACCGAAAGGTGTGTGGATTTTCATCCTCCTACTAACTAGTTAGCCCGCTTCCATCAGGTGAGATTGTAGTCAAGGGCTAACTTGAATTAAAAAAAATGAAATTAAGTCAGTCTTCAAATTATTGACCGCTTCAGTTTTGATGCGCTAGGGCCCCATATCTTGTACAGTAGTTAAGCTCCTTATTCACGCTTCCTTTCTTCATGTTTTCACTATTTGCGGATTAAAAAATCGCGTCCCAATTCCTATATTCGCGGATCTGACTGATGAAACTGACGTAAAATATGCTAATTTAAACTTTAACTTCCAAATTCCTATTGCTGAAATTGCGAATGGATGGTTTAATGCCACTGCTTAAAATCACTCTGAATGAAAAATGTCAAGTAAGAAAAAATTTCAAAATTCTTCAAACCATTGTCTTATACTGAAGATAATAGTTAATCAATAACTTCAATTAATTGTTTTTTCTTTATAAATTTGTTTTTTTTATTTTTTCACCCAAGAACGTATCCCATAGAATCCCATATAAAATACCAATCCATATTCACGGTTTCTGTATTCTCGACATAGTTATTTATTTATTTTATTTATTTATTTAAGTTACATTTCCATTATAATGTTTAACACATGTCATAGATAAAATGTCACAATTATTACAAATGGAACCCTGTGAGGGTGTTGTAACTACAAAGTATAAGTAAATTAACTTAACATAAGTCGTCGTCATCAATCCATATTCGGCTCACTGCTGAGCTCGAGTCTCCTCTCAGAATGAGAGGGGTTAGGCCAATAGTCCACCACGCTGGCCCAATGCGGATTGGTAGACTTCACACGCGCAGAGAATTAAGATAATTCTCTGGTATGCAGGTTTCTTCACGATGTTTTCCTTCACCGATCGAGACACGTGATATTTAAATTCTTAAAATGCACACAATTGAAAAGTTGGAGATGCATGACCCGGACCGGATTCGAACCCACACCCTCCGGAATCGGAGGCAGCGGTCATATTCACTGGGTTATCACGGCTAACATAAGTAGAGAGGCGGATTTATTAATTTTCGGTCAAAAAGTCATTTATTTTATAATATGCTTTTTCAAGCGAAAAGTTTTTTAATATTATTAAAAACTCAGAGAAGGTATCCCCCGCGAATAATGAGCTTTTACTGTATACGATACGGCTGCCAAGTGTAATACGAGTATGTGGGTGAAGAAACCAAGCTTGGTCACCCAGATGCTATTATTTATACTGCAACAAAGTTCAATGAACCATCAGAAAGGTCAATGGTTGGCATATTACTTTCCTTTGTGACAACACCCGCATGTTATGATTATATTTATTATTAAGACGCCCGTGACTTCGTCCGCGTGAAAATCGATCTACTTTAAACCTCTATTTCACCCCCTTCTATTTATATTTTCTAGTGTTTAGTAAATAGTCCACTAATCATTTTTTTACTATGAAAATTTTGAAAAACCCCCGAATGTCACGAAGTTATTAATTACACACTCGACCAAGTCATCAATATTCTTTTTTAGTGCGCTTTCATTTGAGACCCCACTTGAATACATTAATGACATTCGGTTGTCCATCCCCACTTTCACCCTCCACAACTTTTAAACGGTAAGTCACCTTTAATACAAAAAAAAAAAAAACTAAATTGAATTCGCTTCATCCGTTCGAGAGCTATTGACAGACAGAGACACAGACAGACAGACAGACAGACACGTCAAACTTACAACACCCCTCTTATTGCGTCGAGGGTTAAAAATAACTCAAAACATTTACGATATAATTACCTATGAACGATTTAAATTATATTAAAAAAACTTCAACCCTTTTAACATTTTGAAAAATCTTGAATTATGTTATTTTTAGTATTTTTCTGGTAGAAGTACCTACACTTACCAATTTTTACAAATGTAACTTGAAAAATGTAGGACTTTCTATACAAATCGTCAACCCATATTTTACCCCCTTTCCTTTTTATTTTAGCGACAAAAGTAGTCTATGCTCCAAAGTCTCATTTAATGGTTCATCACTACACTACTTACAGTTGTATTACTCTTGTAGGCCCGAAAAGGTTCAAGACGCTGTAGCATTAATTAATGAAGACCTTGACCGAATTTCACATTGGTCTGATAGTAATTCTTTAGTACTCAATCCTTCTAAGTCCAAGTACATTTTGTTTGGTTCGAATAAACAATTAAGTAATGTTGAACCTGAGCTTTTAAACATATGTATTAGAGGCAACCGATTAGAAAGAGTTCTTCAGGCGCGTAATTTGGGTTTGCTAATGGACTCTGCGCTTAGATTTGAACAGCATGTGGCTGAGGTGGTACGCAATTGTTTTTATAGACTAAAAGTAATTTATAAGGTCCGCATGTACCTCTCGCAGGAGCTGCGTATTCAGCTAGTTGAGGCATTAGTCCTTTCGAAGCTTAATTATGCAGATATTGTTTTTGGCCCCCGACTTCTTTGTAGAACTAAGCGCCTCATACAGCGTGTGCAAAACTCTTGTGCACGCTTCTGTTTTAATATTCCTCCAAGAAATCGTATTACACCATACCTGAATAATTCTAGACTATTAAAAATGAGATCTAGAAGAAAATTACATCTGGCTGGTTTACTTTTTGGTTTGTTAAAACAAGGTAAACCATTATATCTTCTGAATAAATTAAATTGGGTGGGTGAGAGTGGGACGGGTCATCGAAGCTGTCGCAATCAGTTTCGTGTTCCACCTCATCGTACTGCCGCGTTCAGAGGATCGTTTACCTACTCCGCCACTAAATGTTGGAATAATATCCCCCCTCCAATAAAAAAAGTCAAAAGCATATATACTTTTAAAAAACTGCTGAAACGATTTCTTATTGACAGACAGTTCGAATTCCAAGATCATGTGGCGGAGTTTTCATTTTTGTAATTTTAATTTATTTTTTTTATATAATATAATATGTAGGACGGCGCAGCTTGAGTGCTTTATGATACCTACCATTTTAATAACTTATATACATATATTTATATAATAAAGGTATGATTTAATAGTTTATGTATTATTTTTTTATATATTTAATTTTCAATTAATATCGAATTTATATGTTTAATATGTTGTTACATTATATATTTAATAACAAGTATTTAGTTATCTATAAATTAGTAAAAAGAGTTATTAACAAAAAAAAAAAGTATACATAATTATATTGCAGGTAATTTTTATTTAATTTTGTTTTTCATCGTTGTGTTTAAGTTTTCTGTTTTTTTTTTTTTTAATCAATGTGTCTACCTAGTTAGTTTTAATTAGTTCTTAATAATTGTATTTAATAGTTTACGTAAACTGTTGAACTGTGTGCGTGGCGGCACCTGAACTGGGTCCTAACTGAAAATCAGTGCTGCATACTTTTTTTTATTGAAAGTATGCGGCAAAATGCTGAGTTGGGGCCTTTTTCTAGGTTGTGCCACATATTACAGGGCATTCTTTAGTGCTCCACTGTTTGAGTGGACGTTAAGCCATAATGTTATAATTTAGATTTAATGTGATATGTGGCATTACTTAAAAATAAAGATCTTTCTTTCTTTCTTTCTTCTTTCACTAAACCAAAATTCATCTTAATTGGCTTAGGCTTGAAAAGGCAACAGACAGACTTACTTTTTATTTATTATATTATATTATAATATTAGTATGGAAGTGTGTATTATTATCAGAGGTAAGATAACTCGAAAAATAAACATTTTAAAAGGCTAAAGAACTAACGGTATCACTTCATTATTTAATACCGTTATGTTGGTGTCGCCTGATTTGTTTTAAAAGGATTCAATATCAACCACAGAGTGTACATACTACATTGTACGACAATTATTTCTGTAATTATATATATAACACATTAGCTCGTAAAGTATCTCTTATTTCAACAATTTCAATAATGTAATGTATTTCATTACGCACATGTGCCGTAATATAATATAAAACCTTTATCATCTTAAAAACGAACGTTACTTTTTTAAATCTTGGCAAAGAGTTTTTGTCAGAAAAGTGCTTAACATTTTGTGAATAAAATTAACTTTGTGAGATAAAATATAATAAATAAACATTTAATTCTTTCAGTTTAATAATTTTGACAATAAATTACAACCATTTATCTGTAACAGAAATACAAAATTATTAATTTACTTTATTAGTAACACTGGCTGTTTTTGTTGCATTTGCCTAAAAAAAAAAACGCTGGTGCTCGCACTTCGCTATATGTGTAAAAATGACAAGCGTGTCAAAATGTCATCATATGCATCCGGAAAACAGGCAAAGAACAAAGATGCAAATTCATTTCAGAAAGTGTGTTCAAAGTGTGTTTTCTCGCAAATGTGATTTAAAACGTCGTATGACATACGTGCGCTTTGATAATTACAGCCTCTGCTTTCTTAAAGCTCTCGCCTTCGGCTCGAGCTTGGCAATATCGCCTCGGCTGTAATTTTCAACTTACCTCACTTATATCATAATGTACTATTATTTGTTTTTAATTTAATATACTTTTAATTTCAATATAATGGTTTTTTTTAGTGCTTAGCCTATCAGAGTAAATATAATGAGGTTAAAGGTTAGAATTAGGTTTAGTTAGGAAATATTGGGTATTTATTATATTCTTGGTTATGTTTTTGTAACGCAGCTATTTATGGTGGCTAAATAAAAGGTTTCTAGAGCTTGGCAACTCCGTTCGTAACACTGCCGTGCCGGGGGGCGTGTAGCGATGAATGAAAAACCCACGACTGATGGGTCACTTCCCCGCACGCACAATTTATGCTCGCGCAGTCTTTACCCCCGTCGCCCGCATACCATGGGAGTGTCATCGACAAATTTGCCCGTCACAAGTTACAGTACTAATACTGCAAACTTAATGGGATGGTTCCAATCACTATCATTGTATAATACACTATACTACTGCTATGTTTGAAAATAATGTACAAATATGTTACGTCTTTGGAAACCTATTAAAAAAATAAACAATGGGGATGATGACTAGGTTTGAATATATTGATTTTTATGATACATTCGGGTAAATAGGGTCAATGTTAACTAATTTATACATAAAAAGCAAAGATTGTCTGGATATTTGCAAAATAAATGAGATTATAAAATTTCAAGAACTATTAAAAATATTTTATCGTAATTAGATGAAAATTCATACAGTTTTAGCTTCCTTACATTAAATGTGACATTTTTTAATATATGAACTATGAGCATAAACGCACAAATAACAAAGATATTAGTAATTTTGCTTGAACGCGCATACAAATCTAACGATCATTACATTGCCTATGACGTCATTATTTCGAGCCATTTTGTATGGAGCGTTTTTCAGGGATCCGCGGCAGCGCCGCAAATCTGACTCTTTAAATCCCTGTAGCTCCGAAAGTAATGATCGCAGATACCCTGTTCCTTTTACAAAATTGCTTTGCTATTAGTATACTCTTAATTTATATACAATTTAAAAAACTGTCATCATCCCTATTATATACATATTATGCTCTTACCAGCTCCAAAAGGTAAAGATTTATCCTTAGATACTTGAAGCTGCCCGTTCTCAATAAAGCGCTCAGGCCTGAAGTTCTCTGGATCACCCCATATTTCCTTGTCGTGATGCAACGAGAGGTAGTTGAACGATACTACACAATGCTGCAACAAAATGTACTGAAGGTTAATGACTGATGGTCGATAGCTAAAACAATAACAGTTGGAACTAACAGTTTCAAGTATTTAACTTTAAATAGAAAATAAACTCTTAAAACAGAACTTGAACTGTAACTATCTGTCAAGGATCTTTTAAATAAAAAAAAAAACTTAGCAACGCAATTTAAGTCCTATCAGTGGCGGAGCGAGGGTTTCCGGGTCCGGGGTCGACTGAAAATCGCCGTCCCCTATTTTAATTATTAAAGTTTATAAAAAATATATTCAACGGACCCCCGATATTTATGCTTTAAAATTATAGTTGCAACGGACCATAGTTACATCGTATGTATGTATCGGTCGCTAACTATGGGCCTCATAAGAAGGCTCAGAGTCACACAGCGGGCGATGGAACGAGCTATGTTAGGAATATCTCTGCGTGATCGTATCAGAAATGAGGAGATTCGCAGAAGAACCAAAGTCACCGACATAGCTCAACGAGTTGCGAAGCTGAAGTGGCAATGGGCGGGGCACATAGTTCGAAGAGCCGATGGACGTTGGGGTCCCAAAGTGCTGGAATGGCGACCCCGCACTAGTAAGCGCAGTGTTGGCCGACCCCCCACCAGGTGGACTGACGACATCAAGCGAGTCGCAGGAATTCGCTGGATGCAGGTGGCTCAGTATCGTGATGTTTGGAAGTCCCTACAAAAGGCCTATGTCCTGCAGTGGACGTCCATCGGCTGATATGATGATGATGATGATAGTTACATCGTACAACTCAACGAAAATCTTTAAAAAACATTTTGAAGACGCATATTTTTGTGGTACATTTTGTGTAATGACTGAATGTCTATTTATGAACGTCAAATGTTTTATGAGGCGTGGGCAATTGGATTTTCCAATTTTATTTTATTTTTAATAGACAAAATCGTGGCAATAGTCCTTCGTCCTCCACATAGCTACGCCAATGGACCATTCTGTTGACTTGCTAGCAGTAAAAATCACCATAGAGTAGACTCGCGCTGCAAATTCCTATTTATCTCATCCAAAGTCAAAGTCAAAGTTCATTTATTTCAATTAGGCTTAGTTTACAAGCACTTTTGAAACAATATTATTAGATAACTACGTCGTCCGCCCTTAGTCCTCCTTACCGCTCCGTATCGCTTTAAAAATGGAGTAACTTCTCCCGTATTCCCAACATTTCCCTTCACTGCTCTGCTCCTATTGATAGTAGCGTGATGAAAAGTATACTATAACCTGGCCAGGAGTATGAAGAATAATTGTACCAAGTTTCGTCAAAATCCGTCGAGTAGTTTTTGTTTCTATAAGGAACATACAGACAGACAGGTAGACAGACAACACAGATAACAATTTTACTGATTGCATTTTTGGCATCAATATCGATCGCACTAATCACCCTGATAGTTATTTAGGCAATATATTTAATGTACAGAATTGACCTTTCAACAGATTTATTAAAGGTAAAACTTGAAATTAAAGTTACGAGGGTTCTAAACGCGCCTTGGTCTTAGAAGAGCCCACAACAAACTCAGCAAATTCAGACAAGGTTAATTTTTATCACAATCCTTCATTACCAACTGCCTCTACTAGGCAATTGGTTGGCGACGCCCTGGTACAAGGTTTTCAGCGATGATTCTTGGTAGCAGAAATAATTCTCGAACGAGTTTTGTCTCATTACTGTAACATAATGGTTACTTTTATGTTTTCATCATCATTATCAACCTTAGACCAATTATTGTATAGGACCTGCCTCGCTAGACGTTACTTTTCTGTAAAAAGTAAAGTATATGATCAACCATCTAATGCGATTATAGAAACTGTCTCTATAGAATCGATGTTGTAATCGTGTTCGTCGGTTAAAGAGCTCCGTAAAATACCTTTTTGTGTAATTGAGTTGTGTAAAAAACGGGCAAAAACTTCTAGTTTAGTATAAGATATATACAAAATCTAAGCTCGTTTTCCTCAGAAAATGACAGACAATTTTGTTCGTGACTATAAGTGCGATACAGGTCCTTCTATAATTGGTCTGAGTTATCTACCCATATTCGGCTCACTGTTGTGCTCGAGTCTCCTCTCAGAATGGGAGGGGTTAGGCACGCTGGGCCAATGCGGATTGGCAGACTTCACACACGCAGAGAATCCTCTAGTATGCACGCTTCCTCACGATGTTTTTCCTTCACCGTTTGAGACACGTGATATTTAATTTCTTAAAACACACACAACTGAAATGTTGGAGGTTCATGCCCCGGACCGGATTCGAAGCCACACCCTCGGTAATCGGAGGCAGAAGTCATATCCATTGGGCTATCTCGGCTCTTTTATGTTTTACCCACCAGTAATTATTCAGTTTTTTGCGACACACATTTATGTTCTGTGTATATTTTTAAATGTCAAATTGTATAATAGGTTTTAGAAGTGTCAACGCTACCGCAAATTAAATATAGAAATACAGCTATTAGATTAATGTGTTTTTTTGGTTCCTATTTATAATGTGCAGCTATTTTGGTGTTCTTTAGGTACCTATTTATAAATATAACGACGTAGGTGTGTAAACATTTAAATGACAGCGAGAATTAAACATTGCATGTACGAAATATTTTAATGTTATGTTTTGAAAGGCTCACGCCACGGTAAACTGTCCGGACTCAACACTGAAAAGTCAAAGGTTCGTTCCCCGTTCGCTAGACTATTGTCGTCCTCTCCTAACACAGTATTTCCGACTTATTGGAGGAAAACATAAATATTGGTCATATTAAAAACAAGGAAATATAAAATAATTTACATAAAAGTAATAAAAAATATTTAGATTGTCATTGATAAATATAAGGTAACGTTTTTGATTTTATAAAATGACTAGCGGACGCCCGCGACTTCGTCCGCGTAAATTTCGATGTCAACTTTACTACTACCCCTACCCTACCACTACCCCAACCCTAACCTACCCAACCCCTACATGTACCCTACCCCTACCCTACCCTACCCTACCCCTACCCCCACTATACCCCAAACCTACCCCTACCTTACCTACACCCTACCCCCATCCTACCCCTACCCTCCCCGTACCCTATCCCTTTCCTATCCCTATCCCACCCGTACCCCTATCTCACGCCTATCCTACCCCTGCCCTACCACTTCCTTATCCTACCCGTACCTCTACCCTACCACTACCCTACCTCTACCCCTACCCTACCACTACCCTAAACCCGGCCCTAAACCTACCCTACCCCTACACTACCCCTACGCTTCCCTACACGTACCCTACCCTACCCTGTAACTTCTCTATCTTACTCCTACCCTTAGCAAAATCGGTCCAGTCCTTCGAGAGTGGTGGTATGACCAAGAGAAATAGAGACTTCTATGCTAATAATATAAAGAGGTAAAGTTCGTGTGGTTGTAGGAGGTAATCTCTGGATCTACTGGACCGATTTGGAAAATTGTTTTACCAATAGAAAGCTACGTTATTTGCGAGTGTCATAGGCTATGTTTGATCCCCATATTCACACGGGAACGGGAACTACGTAAATGAAAGCGCCGAGCGTCATATAGCGGAATTTCTGCGTCTTTTAGAAATTTTGTATTATCTCCGAAACTATTTAAGTAATTAACATACTGTAAAGGGCAAATCTTATCTCCATAATATCCTTGTGATTATTAAATAATTTATTTTAAAAAGGATTAAAGTTTAGTTGTATAAATAATGACGTAAACCTAAGTATATAAAATTAATAATTTTTAAAACACAAAAGGTACTATATCTGCTAATATATAGAAGATAGATATATGATGTCGCGGACTTTTTTGTAGAACTTTTAAATATACATAAAGTTTCCATACATTAATTTCAATTTTACACAATGGTTAAGGCAGCGCATGCGAATAAGTCTGCTTAAGACGATTTTCGGTCCGACCTGTATGACAAAAACTGTGTTAACTCGGCAAATATATATCATACTAATATAAAATATAGCCTATAGCACTCCCCGATAATGTAGCATTCTACTGGTGAAAGAATTTTTGAAATCGGACCAGTAGTTCCGAAGATTACCCCATTTAAAAAATGTGACAAACTTACAAACTTACAAACTTTACCTCTTTATAATATTAGTATAGATGAAGGTGTTGGATTGGCGTTACTTTGCAGAAGTTCAACGTGCAATTGCAAAGTCAATTTTGACAAATTGTCAAGTTTGACTTTGCAATTGCACGTTGTAGAGTCAACATCTCCTGAGGATGCTCCGGTTTCGGGGTGAAACGTACGTACAGAGCATTTTGTCGGACCTGGGTGACGTTGTCGCATGGGTTCGTTGGCTTTTCGCGGATAATAGCAAAATAAATTAATTATTTTAAATTCACATGTGAACATTACATACAGGCTTTTTGGATACATTTGGATATTTAGTCAAATCTTATTGTAGGTACACATCTACATAATCTACTAAAAGTACTATCGGAGGAAATTAAATTGTTAATGCATAAAAAGAATACAGCTAAGCAAAAGTACAAAACGAAGGACTCCGATATTAATCGTCTAAAATATCACAAAGCCCGGAATCGCTGCAATACATTGTGTAGAGATGCTCAACGACGCCACATTTATAAATCTGTACAAAATAGTGACACCGCTAAAACTTGGAAATTTCTTAATACACTTGGAGTTGGAAAATCATCTTCGAACAATCCTATAAATATTGATTTAGAACTTCTCAATAAACATTTTTCTACTTCCGATACAATTGACAGTACCGAAAAGGAGTCCATTCTTACCACTCTTTCTTCTATACCAACACCAGATTTTCTTCTGTTTACTTTCGAATCTTTTACCGAATGTGATGTTAAGAAGAGTGTTTTGTCTATCGCTTCGAATGCTGTTGGTTCTGATAGCGTAAGCCGTAATATGATTATTCCTATCATTGATATTATTTCCCCAGTTCTTACACATATCCTCAACTATTCCATTTATTCCAGTGAATTTCCACAGGCTTGGAAGAATGCACAAATTATTCCTCTTCCTAAAAAAATTAGTTCCACAACGTTTTCTGACTTCCGTCCAATTTCTATTTTGCCGTTCCTTTCTAAAGTCCTTGAAAAACTTGTCTTCCAGCAGTTATCCGTATTCTTAAACCGAAATTTACTTTTAAGTCCATTACAATCTGGTTTTCGTCCTGGTCATGGTACGGTTACCGCTTTGACTAAAGTTACTGACGATATTCGTTGGGCGATGGATAATAGACAACTCACTGTACTAGTTCTGCTTGACTTCAGTAATGCTTTTAATTCTGTAGACTATGACATTTTGTTGAGTCTATTACGCTCTATCAACATATCTCCATCGGTTATAGACTGGTTTCAGAGCTACCTCAAAGGCCGTAAGCAGCGCATTCGGGTTGATGACTTCTTTTCATCTTGGTGCGATGTTACGGCAGGGGTACCTCAGGGTGGCGTGTTATCTTCATTACTTTTCTCTATCTTCATTAATTCGATCACTCAAAATATAACTTCTCTTTACCATATGTATGCAGATGATATCCAAATATACCGCTCTTCATCTCTTGAGAACCTAAACTCAACTGTCTCTGCTATAAACTGTGACCTTAGCGCAATTGATATCTGGAGCAGACAGTATGGGCTTAAGGTAAATCCCCTAAAATCTAAGGCCATTATTATTGGTAGTCCTGCCCTCATCTCAAGAGTTGATTGGGTAGATCTCCGGCCAGTTTTGTATAATGGTACCACTATTCCTTTTTGTGACACAGTTAAAGATCTTGGGGTTCATCTTGATAACCAGTTGTCGTGGTGCGTGCATGTCAAAGAGTTGAGTAAAAAGATGTTTGCTACTTTTGGCTCACTGAGACGTTTAAGATCATTTTTACCAATTCCTACTAAAGTTATGTTAGCACATTCTCTTTTTCTTTCGGTTTTAGATTATGCGGACGCGAGCTATCTAAATATAACTGAGGACCAACTCAATAAACTTGAGCGACTTCAAAATCTTGCTATTCGGTTCATATTTAGCCTACGCAAATATGACCATATTTCTGAATTCCGTCAGAAGCTCAAGTGGCTCCCTATTCGTCGTCGCCGGGATCTGCATGTACTTTCACTTTTGTACTGTGTGTTGTTTAATCCAAAATCTCCTGTGTATCTGAAGGAGAAATTTACGTTTCAGGGAGTGCAGTCTGAACTGAGACAGTGTCGATTACTAACTCTATGTTTACCCGTGCATAAGATGAAATTTTATAAACATTCTTTCGTTGTGCAAGCCGTTAAGTTATGGAATGCTCTCCCTTTAAACATACGGCAATCAAAGACACTGGTCATTTTTAAAAATGCCGTAAAGACTCATTATCTGGTGCAGTAAAGACGATCTGTATATATTATTTCTTTTCAATATAAGGTATTTATTAGTATATTTTGATATGTATTTTATTCATTATTGTAGGTATTTGTGTAATATTGTTTATGTATTAGGATGTAAATTATTTGTATGTATGTGTATTACTAATACTATGGTTATTTTTGTTTTACGCCACCTGCTGATGTCCTTAAGTTTTCCTAAACCGAAGGTTGCCTGGAAGAAATCGCTACTTAGCGATAAGGCCGCCTTTTGTATGCTGATCTCTTCTTAATTTGTTTTTTATTTCACTTGTTTTTGTCTTTGTGGTGTGCAAATAAAGTATATTTATCTTATCTTAAAAGTATGCTAATTGCAGAGCAATTTAAAGAAGTAACTGGTGTTGCCGTGAATCGCCCAAGAACGGCTTGTATGTGACGTCAAGGGATGATGACAGTTTTTTTAATGGGGATGATGACTAGGTTTGAATATATTCATTTTTATGATACATTCTGGTAAATAAGGTCAATGTTAACTGATATACACATAAAAAACAAAAATTGTCTGGATATTTGCAAAATAAATAAGATTATAAAATTTCAAAATCTATTAAATTTTTTTTATCGTAATTAGATGAAAATTCATTTTTTACTATATGAACTATAAACATAAACGCACAAATAACAAAGATATTAGTAATTTTGTTTGAACGCATATACAAATCTAACGATCATTACATTACCTACGACGTCATTAGTTCGAGCCATTTTGTATGGGGCGTTTTTCAGGGATCCGCGGCAGCGCCGCAAATCTGACCCTTTAAATCCCTGTAGCTCCGAAAGTAATGATCGCAGATACCCTGTTACTTTTACAAAATTGCTTTGCTATTAGTATACTCTTAATTTATATACAATTAAAAAAACTGTCATCATCCCGTATCTATATTGGGAGTATGCTAATAGTAAAACAATTATTAAAGAATCACAGAAAAGAACTGTCTCAAAATCTAAAATTTTCATGATTTAAACAAACGGTTTGAAATAAAAATGCGTTGTTCTTAAAATGTGCTAAAAAAACTAATGTAATTAATGGCGGGCCCCTAAACTAAAAATATTTCACCGTCTGCTGTTTCGCATTTTGATATTTAATGATTCAAATTGTTGTAATAAATTAACTTTTACAAAAAACTAAATGAATTATGCACATTTACTTAACATCCGCATAATAAAAATATTTTAATGTTTCAAATGTCAACAATCATGCAATTTTGAAAAGTTTTTAAATCGGCTACTTTACATTGGTGTAGTCAGGAATTTCATAATATACATACTAGCGTGGTATTCGGATTTCTTTATAAGGAGAAAAATACTTTCATAAAGATTAATTTGAAGTAAAATCTCTCTATAACTTGCTTTTAGACCTTAGCCTTGTTATATCTACTGTGCCTTAGCCTTAGTAGAACTGCAGCTAGTTCTATATTGCATATATAGATCGGGTATCCAAAGTTGTTTTACTATTAATATAGTAAAGCAACTTTGGATAGTATGTATGTATGTATGTTAAGATCCTTCTTACAAAGAGAAAAGAGTTAATAAAGGCCTCCGTGGCGCAGTGGTGTGCGCGGTGGATTTACTAGACAGAGGTCCTGGGTTCGATCCCCGGCTGGGCCGATTGAGATTTCTTAATTGGTTTATGTCTGGCTGGTGGGAGGCTTTAGCCAAGGCTAGTTACCACCTTACCGATAAAGATATACCGCCAAGCGATTTAGCGCTCCGGTACGATGTTTTGTAGAAACCGAAAGGTTACCTAACCTAACAAGTTAACCCGCTTCCATCTTAGATTGCATTATCATTTATCATCAGGTGAGATTGTAGTCAAGGGCTAACTTGTAATAAATTAAAAAAAAAGAAGAGTGTTAGTTGATTGTCAAGGAATCCCTTAACCCTACACCAAGTCACAAGTCCGGGGCTCTGCTCGAAGATTTTCTCTTTGCTACATGATAGACTTTTTTTTATTCTTTACAAGTTAGCCCTTAACTACAATGTCACCTGATGGTAAGTGATGATGCAATCTAAAATGGAAGCGGGCTAACTTGTTAGGAGGAGGATGAAAATCCACAACCCTTTCGGTCTCTACACGATATCGTACCGGAACGCTAAATCGCTTGGCGATACGTCTTTGTCGGCAACTAGCCACGGCCGAAAGACTCCCACCAGTCACGCTAGAGACCCGGCACTCCCACGGTGAATCCATACAATACTAAGATATTTGTCTCATATATGCGGACAAGAGCAGTGATAGCCCAGTGGATATGACCTCTGCCTCCGATTCCGGAGGGTGTGGGTTCGAATCCGATCCGGGGCATGCACTTCCAACTTTTCAGTTGTGTGCATTTTAAGAAATTAAATATCACGTGTCTCAATCGGTGAAGGAAAACATCGTCAGGAAACCTGCATACCAGAGAATTACTTTCATTCTCTGCGTGTGTGAAGTCTGCCAATCCGCATCGGGCCAGCGTGGTGGACAATTGGCCTAACCCCTCTCATTCTGAGAGGAGACTCGAGCTCAGCAGTGAGCCGAATATGGGTCGATGACAATGCGGACAAAATTACGCGTGTCGTATTTGCTAGTGGTATAATAGTAGGCACCTCAGGAATGTCGTATCCCGCGAATTTTGTGGCTTTCATGGCACGGTGCGGCACGCCGAGCGGCACCAGCGGTTCGTACCTCATGATCTCTCGTATGCATGCTTCGGTGTATGGCATACTGAAAAAAATAAACATAGTAAAAAAAACAAGACAAGCTTTTAAACAAGAGCATAGAAATAAAAACAAACAATGCTTGAAAAATGACGTATATCGTACCTATGTATCGCATTAGTAAGGGAGCCTTTATATTTATGGTATTTTTTGGTTGCTTAATATTAAGAGCTTATACTTGGTGGAGGTACTCAACAACGTGCAAGGTATTTTTCCGGGATCAAAAGTAGCCCATGTGTTAATCTAGAGTAAAATCAATTTCCATTCCAAATTTCAATCAAATCGCTTCAGTAGCCGCAGCGTAAAAGAGGAACATACATACTTATACACTTAGAACTTACTGAACTAATGACAGGACACTGTTCACTAAACAAACACCTTTCGGTTCTAGGTATAACCGACAGCCCTCTTTGCAGAGCATGCATGGAGAAAGAGGAAACCCCGATACATGTTATGCTTAGATGCAGAGGTGTATCTGAACAACGCGCAGCACACATTGGATCCCCAGCAACACTCCATGAGGCGTTCGGCGACCTGGGCGGCCTGCTAAGCTTCTGGAGCGAGCTCGGTTGGCTGGAGTGACTCCGGCGGGGACCAGCACCGAAGGGACCTACGTACAACGGCCAAACCTTAGTGGCCAAGTGCGGATAAGGCCCAGGAAGAAAAGAAGAAGAAAGAAGATACTTATACACTTACACACTTTCACACTTACACACAAATTTTCGCCTTTATAATATTAGTGTGAAGTGTGATATATTCTGTGGTCAGACCCCATTAGAGCTACCCGGCACTCAAGATGCACCACTCGTCTGGTGCGGTTGGTATTTTTATATTATGTACTTATATGTCCATAGATTCTTCACACACGTATACAAATTCTCAGGTATGCAGGTTTCCTTACGATGTTGTCCTTCATCGTTTGAAATCGCGGTGCGGTGAAGTGGTAGATAATTTGTTATTTCTTACTTCCGTCTGTCATCTAGCGTAGGGAGGCGGTCGCGGCCGACCACCCTGTCGATCTCCTCGTGGATCTTGTCCTGAACCTCGGGATGCAACAGTAGTCTCTCAACCAGCAACGAGAGCACAGCTTGCACTCCTGTAGCTGCCGGGAACATGTAGTCTGTGCAGACTAACTGCAGTTGGTCCTCTGAAGATAAATACAGTCACAGTCAAAATTCATTTAAGTATTTCAAGTTAACAAACACTTTTGAAATGTTAGGTGATAAGTACCGTCGAAAACTAGAAACTGAAGATACTAGGAAGGGAGGAGAATAAAACCATTACCTATTAATTTCCGAGAAAGAATTTTTTTATACAAACATTTTTACAGTACTGCCAGCAGTTAGTCTACTAAAATGTTGCATTTGTTGGGCTTAGTGTGCCTTTGTCGACAAGTTACCAATGGATTTTTTTTTAATTTTCATCGATTATCGCGTTTAACTTTGCCATTTTTGGTTATACGTCTAAAAGTTAATTGATCAAAGTTCGTTAAAATCACAAAAATCGTTTAATATTTTTTAGATCTGTAATTTATCTGATAAACCATAAAAACCATTTGTATCCAATTTTCGAAGATGGTGACCATGGAACAAGGATTGCGACGCGCGTTTGAGGGGCTTGGTTGGACACCAACCAAGCCAACCAACCAACCTTTTGTTTTTGTAGCTATTAAAATGTTCGTCTGACTGTCTGTTTGTCCAGTCTAATCTCTGTAATGGCTAGACTAATTTTTATAGAACTTGTACTGTAAGATAGAGAAGATTATTGAGCAACATAAAGGCTACTTTTTATCCCGGAAAATGAATGCGTAAAAATCCAAATTTAACACTGACGAGTCACAGGCGTCAATAAAATGAGATAAAAGTTCCGTGTCCAAAAGATAGGACGTAAGCTGGCAATATTTAAAAGATTAAGCCTAATTTAATATCCTATTAAAATACGGAATTCGTAAAATATACAATTTTGAATGATAATGATAAGTACAACCTAAATTATCACGCTTATGTCAAAGGTCAATAAAGTCACGTGCCATAATCGACCACGATAAATACCGACCACGATGTCATTTGGAACAGTATTCAACATCAACAGAATTCCGTCATCAATGACACGATCTTTCTACTATTTATGTTCGTAAATGTATTTCATTACATTGACGTTTTTGAAAAATAATTTGGCACCAGAGAGGTCCCTAAATAATTAATTGATCAGGGGTAGGTAGGGTAAAATAAACTATAACTCTGTGTTGGGGCACAACCAGATACTAGTCAGTGCTCAGTACAGGGGCGTAGCTCAGCATCAGCCGTATCAATGATAGGGGGCCCTCGGACTACAGGGGCCCTTTATCCTCCATTGAGTTTCGAACTTCCGAACCAATATTGACAGGGCCCCTCCAAAGCACGCTACGCCACTGACTCAGTAGTAATATTATCCTAAACGCTGAACCTACCTTAATTACATGTCCTAACTAATCAGCAATTTTTTAACAATCAATTAATTATTATTATCATAAGTTTTTCAAAATTCATGATTAGCACTGCCGGATGACAATAAACAGCAAACTGAGTACTAAAATCGTGTTTACAAATTGATGATTTAGTTTACTGAAAATAAATGCAAGAAAAGTGCACTATTAATTTGATCTGTTGCTAGATAAATATCTAGGAGGAAGGGATAAGCATTTGTATTTCTTTTGTGACAAATATTTACCCTTCATTTGGATCCCCCGATTAATCTTGATATAAGGTCCCTCAATAGCACGCTAGACCACAATGAGATGATGACCGATAATGACGACCGAGGCATGGAGGAGTCACCACCAACTTTCCAATTCCGGGCTGATTTTAAATGAACATTTCTTAGGAAATAAGTCTTTCAAAAAAGGAATACTCTTAGCTCGATCCCAGATTTAAATCCAGGATCTTGTGATCCGATATTACATAGGCTAAATATTGAATCAACCAGGCAGTATAATATTAACAGCAGTTAAAAATTTAGTAGAAGTTAATTTTAAAACTAACCTGAGAAAGTAGTCCGTTTGACCGTGTGCTCCTCTTCCTTCCATTTTCTTATGTAAACATCCAGGAAATGGCGGTCGAATGTTTCATCATGAGTCGCCAGTGCTTGCTTTATTACTTTCTGCGAACAATGGTTAACTTTTGAACTGATAGTTTTATAAATCGTTCGTGCGATATATAAAATGGGGTCTAGAGAGTAGAGGAAAAAATTAAAAAAAAATAAAAATATTGCCTGTCCATAGTCAGTATATATTTGAAAATTAAGTATATGTACATAAAAACGTAGGCAATTTCAAAAGAAGGTGTGATTGCAATATTATTAATGTCAGAAATAAAAATAAAATTTTTGCACACCACAATAGGTTACAAAAAATTAGTAGGCAATTCTTTTAAGGGCAATTGCATATGTTTTTATAATAAACTGCCACATGAAACCACTGGCATGTCTCTTAATAAGTTCAAAGTTTTTATTAAACGTAAAAACGTAAAATAGAAAAGTCATATTATAGTGTTAATGATTACGTAAACGACACAATTGCTTGGAAATGAAATGTATTACATGACAGGCTAGTTATATACCTATCAATAGTTAAATTTTGAACTGATAGTTTTTATAATCACGCCTGATAGTAAGCGATGATGCAGCCTATGGTGGAATGCGCTTGCCTAGAAGATGTCTATTCCCTCTTGATTTGAAGATATCCATATTAAAGATGGTGGGGAAAACGGAAGCTGGAAGAGCATTTCACACAGTGCGTATATATATATTTTTTCATATTAACCCTTCACTGCGATCTCACCTGATGTAAAGTGACAATGCAGTCAGATAGAAACGGAATTACTTGGAAGAGATACTAGTTCATTTAATCCATAAATACCCCTGACCGTTTCTACGCGGAATCGTACCTGAACGCTAAATCGCTTGGCGGTACGTCTTTGCCAATAGGGTGGTAACTAGTCAATTAACCATGGCCGATGCTTATGATCAGACGACATCTTAATCAATTTAGAAATTATAAGATCCTAAACTGAAGCGAGTGGGGAATCTAACCCAGGAACTCTTTGATGACAACCACAGGCTACAACACTATCAACTGCGTCAGAGAGATCGTCATAAATATAAAAAAATGTTGTAGATATAAGTTGCCCTATACATATACAACATAATACAATTTAAAAAAAATAACTTGACCTGCATACCTGAGAATTTTCTTAATTCTCTACGTGTGTGAAGTCTGCCAATCTGCATTGGGCTAGCGTGGTGGACTTAGGCCTATCCTTTCTCATTCTGAGAGGAGACTCGTGCTCAATAGTGAGTCGAATATGGGTGCTAATGGTGATGAAGATGATGATGATGATACATAATACAATCAGTATAATCTGTGTCTCTGTCAATATGGCGTGAGCCTACAAAATAAAATTGAGGGCAAAATAAATTTGACACTAGGCCGATAAAGCATATCCCCAAGTTCATACGGAGGTCAATATTTAGTTTGACCTTTTTGTACTACTTGTGATAACAAATCACGTGATTATTCGTTATCAGCATATTTTAACAGCCGACTACCGACTCAGGCCTCCGTACTTTTAATAGACTAGCGAACGCTCGCGACTTCGTCCGCGTGGTAATCAATGTAAACTTTCAAGCCCTATTTCACCACTTTAGAGTATGAATTAAAAAAAAATTTGAACCTCATTATACTTCGTATTTTTTTAGGATTTATGAACAAATTTTTAAAACTAAAAAAAAAAGATTTTCCATACCAACTTTCAACCCCTATTTTACCCCTTCTTATTTTATTTTTGCAATAAAAAGTATCTTATAATCGTCTCCGTATTATGGTCTTAAACCGTGCCAAGTTTCATTTGAATTCATTCAGTACTTTTAGCGTGATGCCCGAATAACAAAAAAAAACACGGACAGACAGACAGACAAAAAATCGAAAAAAAATATTTTTAGCTTAAGTATCGATTATATAATGCCCCCAACAAAAATTTTCAAAATATCTTCAATGTACAGAATGTACAGAATTTGTATTATAAGTATAGATTCTAGATGGCGCTAGTAGTACTCTATGTCACGATAACGTTTGTTGTTACAAATGGTATAAGTAAAATCTCAAATTGCGAAGAAATGTATAGAATTTGGCCAGTTTTATTATAAGTATAGAATATAGATTAGAATATATTAGAAATACAGAGCTTAGAACGACCTTGCTGCCCCAATGCGGATTAGCGGGTAACATGATTTTTATTGAATAAAATTTAAATTTTTTTCTACAATCAGGTGGCTTAGCTTACCTACCTGGTCGTTTGCGAAAACAGTTACCCGTAAAAACAACCCCAATACAAGTGCATTGTTGGGTTAAACTTGAACTTGCACCATTACCTCAGCTTGTTATTAATTTCAGCTATTATAGGTACGTACTCGAAATGGCGACAGGTCTTAGGTGTACTATGTGACCCGCGAATGCCTTTTAGACCTAGGGTAAAACATATAAAACGGTTGTAAGACCTGTCGTGCTGTATGGATCAGAATGTTAGGCGGTGAAAGGGACGGATAGTAAACGAATGCATGTGAACGAAATGCGTATGTTGAGATGGATGTGTGGTGTGACAAGAATAGATAAAATAAGGAATGAGTATATAAGAGGAAGTCTGAAGGTGGCGCCAGTGACAGAAAAATTGAGGAGTAGAAGGTTAGCTTGGTATGGACATGTAATGCGTAGGGAGGAAAGTCATATTACTAGAAAAATGTTGAATGTGCAAGTGGAAGGACATAAGAGGAGAGGAAGGCCAAAGAAAAGATGGTTGGATTGTGTGAAAGAGGACATGTGTGTAAAAGCAGTGGATGATGAGTTGACGAGTAATAGAGACGAATGGAAAAGATTGACATATTTTTCCGACCCCACTTAAGTGGGATAAGGGTAAGAAGATGATGATGATGACAAGTACGTACCTACTCATAAATGGCATTATATTTTATAGAGAAAAGATATTTGTAATAAAAATATGATTTGTCTCATTTTTTTAAATATTGAACCTAAACGTTACTATTGATGATTCTTTTGTTGTTATTTGTTACACTATTGTAAAGTGATGGTGATATATGGTTGTGAATCAATTAGTTTACATTCAATGTAAAGGCTCCCTTATAATTACGACATTATTATAGAAAAACGTTTATGAATTGGCGATCATTTAATATTATGATTTCTCAATAACAGTATTAAATATCTACATTTGAATTGGCTAATTTTATCGACCTATAAATAATAATTTTGATGTTCGATGAGGTTGATGACCTGCTGCGGTGTTAAGGCGGAATCATATTTATCTGACGTGTGGTATTGTGACGTATCAGAACAGAATGTGTACTTAGTGACTTGTCGTGATGGTTTCTGATGTGTCGCATACAAAATGTATGATACCGATTCTGTTCTGATGCGTCTAGATACGACACGTCAGACAAATATAATTCCGTCTTAAAGATTGTCCTGATGCGTTAGAACACGACATATCAGTGTAAACACTTGCCATCACGTCATGACACGACACGTGACGTCACGTCATCATCATCTCCTTACCCTTATCCCACTTAAGTGGGGTCGGAAAAATATGGCAATCTTTTCCATTCGTTTCTATTACTCGTCAACTCATCATCCACTCCTGTTACACACATTTCCTCTTTCACACAATCCAACCATCTCTTCTTTGGCCTTCCTCTTCTCTTATGTTCTTCCACTTCCACATTCAAGCCAAATATAAATCCGCCTTTAATTTGATTCGTGACGTCTTATGTTTAAAGACATTAATTTATTTCACGTCATCATCAGGTATCTATCTATATTATGTAGATATAGTATATGAGTATGACGTGTATGTTTGTATGCGTAAACATCAAATAAATTGAATAATATTATAGATAGATCAACAGTCTAGACTGTGACTTGTTTCTAAAGCTACTGCGTTTATGTTAATAACAATCTAAAGTCATACTTAGTAGCAGTTTTAAAACAATTAAATATCAATATAGGATTTAAAAGATAATTTAATATTTTATCGACGTGCATTACGTGCAATTTCAGATAAATTACTTACATCGACGTGTCTCAAACGGTGAAGGAAAACATCGTAAGGAAACCTGCATACCAGAGCATTTTCTTAGTTCAATGCGTGTGTGAATGTGAAGTCTGCCAATCCGCATTAGGCCAGCGTGGTGGACTATTGGCCTAACCCCTCTCATTCTGAGAGGAGACTCGAGCTCAGCAGTGAGCATATGGATTGATAACGACGACATATGGACGACTTACATCGAAGAAATCCAACAGCGCCTGGTTGCCTCTCCTCATATCCCTGTAGCCGCTGTAACCAGGCATCAGATCTTTGAGCCATGGTGTCAAAGTTATAGCGCCACCAAAGTCATTGGTCCCCCTTTGAAACAAAAGCACTTCCCGGGCAAGGTCAAACAGAACCTTGTATTCGGACCTCGGCAACGTTGTACGAGCGAAAATATGTATCATGCCATTGATGAATGGGACAGCGAAGAAGTGCTGCATGTATATTAGATCGCCTTTAACCATTTCCTGGAAAAATATTAATAAATCAATCATCATCATCATCATCATCATCATCAGCTGCTGGACATAGGCCTCTTGCATGGACTTCCAAACAATACGGTCTCGAGTCGCCAGCATCCAGCGGCTCCCTGCAACCCGGTTGATGTCTTCGGTCCACCTAGTGGGGGGTCGACCAACACTGCGTTTTCCAGTGCGGGGTCGTCATTCCAGCATATTGGGTCAATGAATCAATATTAAATGTTAATTCTTGTCATAATCAAGAATGGGAACCGCAGCAGAAAAACCTGAAATGCCTCTCTGACTGAGAATTATACATTTGTTCCTTTTGCCGTGGAGATCCTTGGGCGATGGAGTCGCAGTGCAAATCATTTTACCGCGGCTAGATGGTGGCCTCGACTGGTGACTGAAGGACTGGCTCAATGTTTGCGCAAAGGATCAGCCTCACTTTCCAGTACGGAAATGCAGCTAGTTTTTGCCACCATTCCACGTGGGTATGATTTGTATAGTTATAGGATAAGTTAAGCTTGAGTTCTGACTCAAGTTGAACTCAAGACGAATTAACATCGTTCGGTTCCGAACGATGTTAATTGGTTGATTGATCTCGTGTTGGTTGGTGCCGACGCTACTACGCTCGTCATACGAAAAATGGAGTTTTAGTTAATTGTCAAAGACGTCCTTAACCCTACATATAACGGTCACAAGTCCGTGACTCCACTCAAGGTCATCCACTTCTCAAGGTTTGATTTGTTAATTAAGTTGTCCTGACATATATTTTGAATCATAACCTTTGTTCGACATTGGTTTTCTTATTTTTGTAATCCACTTCTGAGTCTGCTAAAACTATTATAATAGTGCCCTCAAATAAAATATTTCAAAATATCTTCAATGTACAGAATTTGACCTGTTATAGTCTTATAGTAAAATATAGATAGATAGATAAGCCGAGAAGGAAAAGGCACTGATCAATTTTGTATTTAGGTGGGTACCTATTACCTATTTTTAATGAAAATATCGGATTACATACATGCTCAACTGGATATTTGGGACCATTCTTCGCCATGTCAATCATTTCCTTAGTTTCATTAGCAACCACCGCCTCCAGGCTTTCCTCTCTCCTCCCGAACCCGTAGTCTCTCATGTATCGCAGTGAGAACCGCCTCTGCACGTGCCAGAAATAGCCATCGGTGAAGAAGATGCCTGTAATATATACAATAAAACTACATTTATTATGTTTTACGAAACTCGGGCAAATCATAGGTAGATAGCAGTGGCGACGAATGGAATTTAGATTAATATAAGTCGTCCTAAAGTAAAGGAAATTCATATAGCGTGATAAAAACTCGGTTTCGCGTATGTCTAGTAAGTAACTTATTTATTTGTTTATTAGGTATATTTACAATCACTAAATAAAATAATAAAATAAATGTAACTAAATTAAAAATCACTATAAGTGTAGTGATTACTTACAAATAAACACAGCATGAAATAAAGAAGAATCGTAAATAAAAGATAACTTAAATATCACAAATAAAGAACATACACACTCGTATTATTAACTAAAAAAGAAGAAAAAAAAATAGAGAAAGAAAGAAAATGAAATAAGATGAGCACATTAGTCGTAAGAGTACCAAGTAGAGATGACTTTTTTCCGAAAACTCTAAATTGATTCAGAGTAAATGTTTACTTTATATAACAGTGATCGATACTGATGCCAAAAATGCAATCAGTAAAATTTTTGCTTGTCTGTCTGTCTGTATCATCGTTATAGAAACAAAAACTATTCGACGGATTTTAACGAAACTTGGTACAATTATTCTTCATACTCCTGTGCAGGTTATAGTATACTTTTCATCACACTACGATCAATAGGAGCAGAGCAGTGAAGGAAAATGTTGGGAAAACGGGAGAAGTTATTTCATTTTTACAGCCATACTACTGTAAGGGCTGGATTAAAGAGGTCTAAGGGCGGACGAAGCTGCGGGCGTCCGCTAGTTTATAATAAATTGTCCCACGCAATATTTTTTTCATATCTAAAATTTTTCTGTGTTGTGTTTGCTAGTGTTAAAAACCGAGAAAAAAAAACAAATGTTTTCTGTGGCAAAATAAACTTTTGTTAACGATAAAGAGATAAAATTAAATGAGCAATTTAAAAAATCTTTTCAAGTTCAAACGGATGATGTCATTAATACTTTATAAATTATGTTTGTAAGTATAGCTTTTATCAGCGTGAATTGATTATTTTTTTTCAAGAAGTCAAGGAACAGATTGTGTCCGAGGTTAAATTTCCGGTCCATTTAAAATCATTTCGATAAAGCAGCATACCGGACAGACAATTTATTTATTTATTAGTACGGACAAATCCAGTTACACTAATTAAGTAGGTACATGAAAACAAAAGGAAACAAAACGACCACAGTGAAAAAAATAAAAAAAATAAGAAAAAATTAAACAAAAAGCAAAGGTAAAGAAATAGAAAAGAAAAAATTAAAATAGTAATAATAATTATATACAGTAATGGTTATTGATATTACTGTTCCACATGACGATAGTCTGGTTAAAGCTGAAAAGAAAAAAGTATCAAATTCATTAATCATACTTGGACCTTCCTCACGAGATTACCGCCATGTGGAATGTTGAGTAAACTATTATTGTTCCGATAGTTGTTTCAGTCAATGGTCTTATAGCGAAAAGCTTCCCCCAACACCTTAAGAAGCTTTCACTCAACTGTTGGATCAAGAGTCGGATACAAAAGGCAGTGATTTTTAAAACGGCGCGTATTGTGAGGAGGTTCCTCACTCTGGAGTCCTGACCACCGGTTGCTTGGGCACTTAAATGTCCCGCAGTGGGAGGGTTGAATTTTTTTTTATAAGTTTTTAATAGTGTTTTGTATATTTTATGTATAGCATTGTAAAAAATTAAAAAAGAAGGAGAAATAAATAAATGAGAGACAAAATATTACTACTACATACGTATATCAATATATAAAGAGCCGTGGTAGCCCAGTGGACCTCTGCCTCCGATTTCGGAGGGTGTGGGTTCGAATCCGGTCCGGGGCATGCACTTCCAACTTTTCAGTTGTGTGCATTTTATGGAAATAAATATCACGTGTCTCAATCGGTGAAGGAAAACATCGTGAGGAAACCTGCATACCAGAGAATTTCTTAATTCTCTGCGTATGTGAAGTCTGCCAATCCGCATTGGGCCAGCGTGGTGGACTATTGGCCTAACCCCTCTCATTCTGAGAGGAGACTCGAGCTCAGCAGTGAGCCGTATATGGGTTGATAACGACGACGTATATCACTACTACTACGCTACCTACTTACTAAATTATTTATTTATACACGGCAAAAAGCTCTCATTTTCGCTTTGATATTGTTATCAGTATTGGTCATTGCAAACAGCTGCATTTAATATTATTGTTGTGTTGTTTGATTTCGAGGCGACGGCGTCATTAACTCACACATTTATGTCTTTAAGAGGTCAACTTTGCGATAATAAACAATAATAATGTACCTAATATCGTCTACACCTGTTTTATAATAACTATAATGATGTGTTTTATAATATATATTATCTAATTATACCTACGTATCTAATTACAATACATATCAGGCGTTTTACCCGCCTGCAACTAATATCGGAATAAAAATAAGCCTAACTCCTAATAACAGCTGATCTGGTAGTGAAAGTCTCGTCAATCGGTCCAGCCGCTTAAAAGATTGGACAATTTTCAAGAGGCTTATTTATTTTCAGACGCAACGAAGAATGGGATGGCTTGGAAGAAAACGCCCTATTACCACGATTTAACCTCTTTCATAGATTTTTCCGTTTGGCCATGTATTTTCACATGCAAAATTTGAATAAAATATATTTTGTCTCTGGCCCCCCCCGACGGATAATTCCAATAAATTACTTATTGTTAAACTTATTTACATAGGTATAGATGTGTATGCACATGTAAATATTATGTATTTATCATAAGATACTTGTACCAATGATAATTTTATACTATAGATCGGTTACATCCCTACAAAACCACCGCAAAATGTGATTCGAATAATAGGCTACAAAATTGAGCGCACACATGCAGAATTTTGTATGTAATTCCATTATTTATTTATGCATATATAGTTTTTACACTTCTTGAACACACAACTCGACATTGTAGGCGATATTTAGGTATTATTTGTTTAAATAACGTTCGTTGTTGACCACAACTGACATTGAGATGTGGAAAGTTCCTCTTTTGAGCGCCTCTTTTTTCAGGACCTAGTAACACATCTAACAGTATTTAACATCATTGACTTATACCTAAATAACAGTGCGGGTAACGCTAGCTACATTACAAATGTCTTTGTTGCACAAAAAAGATGCATAAGAGCAATATGTGGATTGCAGAAAAGGGAAAGTTGTAGACCCTATTTTAAAAAATTAAAGATATTTACTGTGACATCCCTATATATATTTGAAATCGCATTATTTCTGAGAACGAACGACAGATTATTTCAAAGGCATAATCGTGAGCGTTGCAGAGATAGATTTCGGTTTCCTCCCCACCACACTGCTTTCCTAAATAAGAGCATCTGCATGATGATTATTAGAATATATAATAAATTACCAAAGCGTATAAGACAGGAGAACAATTTAATTAGTTTTAAAAATAATCTGCGTAGGTTTCTCCTGGACAATGCGTTTTATGACATAAATGAATTTTTAACTTTGGCATTTTAATATAAATTTATTCTTTTGACAATATGATGTAAATTGATTTTTGATTCATTTATTTTTTATTTGTATTTTCTGTTTTTTCAAATTAATTAATATTGTTCTTCTATTCATTATTAAAAGTAATTTCTGGAATGACATAATATTTACTGTAAATGTAACTAATATTTTGCATGCCAATCGGGCGTGATACAGAACAGATTATATTTATTTGTTAAGACCTTGTAAACTGTATCAGCAAATAAAGGATTGTATTGTATTGTATTGTATTGTATTTAATATAATTGCAACAAGTGCAAATTACAATTGATTGGTGTTTATTATCAGTGTTATTTAGATAATATACCTATCTATGCTATAAATAGATTAAACGTAAAAATAGTAATAAATAAACGTAACAAGTGGTCTACCTGGGTACCCAATCTATTAGTGGGTTGTACTTATTATATGTATGTCTGTAAATATATATGACTAGCGGACGCCCGCGACTTCGTAAAAATCGATGTCAACTTTCAACCCCTATTTCACATTCTATTTTGCCCGGTCAAAAAAAAGGCAGACAGACAGACAAAGAAGTCGGTTCATAATAGAAGATAGGCTTCAGTATCGATCCCCTAACTCTACCCTACTCCTACCCTACCCGTACCCTAATTGTATCCTACCCATACCCTACCCTTACCCTATCCCTATCCTACCCCTACCCTACTCCTACCCCACCTCTACCCTACTCCTAACCTACCCCTACCCTACCACTACCTAACCCTAACCTACCCTACCCTACCCTACCCCTAACCTACCCCTACCCTACCTCTACCCTATACCTTCCCTACCTTACCTCTACCCTTAGCAAAATCGGTCCAGCCCTATGAGCGTGGTGCGATGACAAAGGGAAATAGAGACTTCTATGCTAAAATTATAATAAGGTAAAGTTTGTGTGGTTGTCGGAGGTAATCTTTGGATCTACTGGACCGATTTGGAAAATTGTTTTACCAATAGAAAGCTACGTTATTTGCGAGTGTCATAGGCTATGTTTGAACCCCATATTCACACGGGAACGGGAACTACGTAATTGAAAGCGCGGGTCGTCATGTAGCGGAAATTCTGCGTCTTTTAGTAATTTTGTATTATCTCCGAAACTATTTAACTAATTAACATACTATAAGGGGCAAATCTTATCTCCATAATATCCTTGTGATTATTAAATAATTTATTTTGATAAGGATTTAAATAAAGTAACATAAATAATGACGCAAACCTAAGTATATAAAATTAATAATTTTTAAAACACAAAAGGTACTATATCTGCTAATATATAGAAGATAGATATATGGTGTCGCGGACTTTTTTGTAGAACTTTTAAAGATACATAAAGCCCCCATACATTAATTTCAATTTTACACAATGGTTAAGGCAGCGCATGCGAATAAGTATGCTTGAGAGCATTTTCGGTCCGACCTGTATGACAAAAACTGTGTTAAATCGGCTAATATATATGATACTAATATAAAATATAGCCTATAGCACTCCTCGATAATGTAGCATTCTACTGGTGAAAGAATTTTTGAAATCGGACCAGTAGTTCCGAAGATTACCCCATTTAAAAAATGTGACAAACTTACAAACTTTACCTCTTTATAATATTATTAGTATTAGTATTAGTATAGAAGTATAGATATAGATTAGCGTAATTGACGTATGTCTTGTTTATCTAGTTAGTTGCTTAGATGGAATTATTTCTATACAATTAGCCAAATTACAATAATATTATGTTCCTATATAAATATTTAATAAATGTTGATTTGGACGGATGGACATTGTTTTTGTTGTTATTGAGAGTAACTCTATAATTTTAACCAGAATCTTCGTAGATTCGTTAAATCGTTTTCAATTTGAAATTTTGGAAGATAGTAAATAAACTTACCAAGCTTTTTCCAATAAGAACGCAGGCGCGCCACAATAATATCTAAGCGGCCATCAAAGTCTTCATGAAACAAGCCCTCCTTGATCAGTTTCGAGTCATCGATCACTATAGTTGCGTACGGACCAAGGTACAACCCGACTATCTTCGTCCTGTATTCCCTAGCGATCTTCCTCATAGAGCCGCCCAGGTTGTTGATCTGCTTCAAGAGGACGATCCAATATGCGCCATATACTGGTAGACTTGGTGGTCCTGTAACAGAGTGATTGAAGAAGGCGTTTAGAAGAACTCGATGCAAAATGCCATTCATAGAAAACGAGCAGACTTAGCATGACAAATCTGGTGAAGAGAAATAGACAAAATGTCAATGAATCGCGGAGTAATCCCAGTACCATCACTTTCGTCCGAACACAACGAAAGTGATAGATAGCGATATTTTTGGTTGCGCTGCCATAGGTCGACATTATTGTCTATTTCTCCCACTGAGTAACCAGAGAGAGTCTTTACAAACTGCGCGCTGAAGTCGGTGCAACCCATAGATTTACGATTCGGTACAAAATTATAATTCTATGGTGCAACCCACAAAAAAAAACAAAAGTCACAAGTCACCTTGACTCTGCATATACAAACTTTTTTCATAATTTGTATTCCAAAATTTAACATTAACAACAATTACGTAAATTAATTTAATAACCAATAAAAAATACTCTATCTTATTTCTTTAGTTTTTGAGAACAGTTTTTAAAATATTTAAAAAAATTTTCATAAAAAAAATACAACCGACTTCAAAACCTAAAAACGTACCCACTAAACTAAAAAGTGAAAAATAACATCATAATATGTTCTACCTGCTGATCAGTATGAAGGCGGTGCTAAGCCGGTGATGTATTAATTCAAGCCATGTGAGAATATCTTATAGATTTAAATTTTGCAGACAGTGTTGTTTCATGTAGTCCTGTCAGAAATGGCTTAAATTAAGACAACACCGGCTAAGCACCGCCTTCATACTGATCAGCAGGTAGAACATATTATGATGTTATTTTTCACTTTTTAGTTTAGTGGGTACGTTTTTAGGTTTTGAAGTCGGTTGTATTTTTTTTATGAAAATTTTTATTATTTTTCCATTTTTAGTGTAAAATTTAATCTCAAACGAATACATCAGACCCCTAATGACAGTCACAACCCATCTTGGTACAAAATTCTCAGCAATACAAATTAATCAAGCCCAAGCACAAGGTAGCTACCGTAAACCGTTAAGGGGTTCCCTTAATTGACCTTGGTCTTCATCATCAGACCCCTAATAACAGACACAACTCATCTAGGTAGAAAGTTCTCAGCAATACGAATTAATCAAGGCCAAACACAAGGTAGATACTGTAAACTGTTAAGGAGTTCCCTTAATTGTCCTTGGTCTTCATCACCAAACCCCTAAATGACAGTCACAACCTATCTATGTGGAAAGTTCTCATTAATACAAATTAATCAAGCCCAAACACAAGGTAACTGATGTAAATCGCCGAGGAGTTCCCTCGTCTGTTTTATGGCTCCATCATCAGATCGATTTTAAACCTTCATGAAATTGTAGTGCTTAAAAGTATTAAATGGAAAAATATACGAACACACTAGACACCCATATAATTTTCGAAAGTTCCCCTCAATTTCTCCAGGATTCCATCATCAGATCTTGACATGATGGCAATGGGACCAAATGGGGACTATACCGTTTCAAACAAAAAAAGAATTTTTGAAATCGGTCCAGGCGTCTTTGAGTAATCGGTGTACATACATAAAAAAAAAAAAAAAAAAAAAATACCGACCGAATTGAGAACCTCCTCCTTTTTGAAGTCGATTAAAAACATAAGGCGCCATTTTTCTTGATTATTATTAAAAATTACTGATGCGAGCGATCGACGGTTCGTATCGACTGATAAGAGAACGTATTCGTTTTTGAATTAATGACGGTGTCGTATCCGTCACGGATACATGTTCCGTACGTAATCTTAAGATTATTGATTAATCTGTGATTTCTCCTCACGAAATACGAAACTTCTTATGTATATCACACACAAGTCGTGGACAGCTAGGTATAAGTACCTACTGCAAGTCATGCAACCGGACTTTAATAACGAATTTCGGTTATGCCAGTCACAATCGGGTACACTTCAGACTTTGAAGCCTTTGTGCATATTGTCAGACAAATCATGGGGGGCGTTCTCATCATCATCATCAATTGAAGTCAGAGGCGGACTGTCCATACAAAATAATCGACCTGAACGAGTTAGTATGAAAGTCGATTTTTTTTTCAATTTTAATATTTTTCTGACATAACTTTTTTATAAGCTTGTTATTTATTTTATAACATTTTGTATCTATTCCATTTTGAAGAGGCGCTTACAAGTACTACAGGGCTCTAGAGTAATGATTGCACCGTACAGACAAGAAAGAATATATTTTGTATTCAGACAGTAAAAACTTAAAAGTCACCACATAGCTCCACAGAAGACCAGCGCTGCGCTGATGCATCCGTCACTAGCGTAGCACATGCTGAGTGGTGACCATTTTGGTACCACACGCATCATTTTTTTGAATTTAATTTTCATTCGTCTTTATTACTCGTCAACTCATCATCCACTCCTTTTACACACATGTCCTCTTTCACACAATCCAACCATCTCTTCTTTGGCCTCCCTCTCCTCTTATGACCACTTGCACATTCAACATTTTTCTAGTAATAAGACTATATAATTTAATCATTACTTTAATATCTTTAAATTATTAGTTTACTATATTTTTAAAATTTCTTTCTTTTGTTTTAGGTATTTGTTGTCTTTTGTGTATTATGTGTGTGTGTGTGTCCAAATAAAATAATTTTCTTTCTTTCTTTCAAAAGTAAGCTAGGCTACAAAAAAATAATGATTGAAGACATAACTAACATCAGCTACTACTGAACAGATTACATAATGTATATCTCTTTAGTATAAAAAAATAAGCAAAGCAAAACTAATATTATAAATAAGAAGGTATGTATATATGTCGGTTACTTATCACGGTATTTTTTTTTAATTTTGATGAGTTTTGGAGATATTTGGTGATTAGTTGAGGGTTGGAGCAAGTTGCAAAATTAATAAAAATTTCAACTCCTTCACAGTATAAATGAAGGAGAAACACTGGTTTTATTAAACATTTTGAAAATTTAATTTCTATGGCGTTAAACAAGGATTGAATGTCGGTTATAATTCAATACTTATAATTTAAAAAGGATGCTGAATTTCACGCACACGAACTCGGGGTTCGTTAGTAAGGTTAATAAAGCATAATAAAACTGCGTATGTAATATTGTTATAAACATTGACATAAAAATCGAACGAGGTTATAAGTATTATCTAAACACGAGAATTATATTCACGTTTACAAACACGTGTGTAAATTGGAGATAATAATTTTAGTAACTGTAAAATTAAATGAAACAACTGCTGTTTTTTTTACGTTTTAACATAAAAGTGCTACTTTGTCGTTGATCGATTGACCCAGCGTTTTTGGTTAAAATTCTTATTATATAAATATTATCTATGTAGATAATATCATATCTAAATGGTAAATACACATATCTAAATCACCTCACTACCTAGATTTATAAATAGGCATTTAGATATATACAATCGATACTAATATTATAAATGCGAATACTGTCTGTCTGTCTACTTTGTCACCGGAATATTAATGAATTTTGATGAATTTTGTAATGAACAGAATACATACGAGTATATAGAAGGGAATGCATATAGTTTGAAAGTTTCCGGAAAAATCCTTTATTTACCAATTGATACCTATTTATGTAAATTGGTAAATTAATCATATATCTGTTAATCAGATAACTGTTAAATAAAATGTTACTTGAGAATTTTTTTTCTCCTAAAAGACTAAAAGGGGTTGAAAATTTGCCTAAAATTATAAACTGATCTACTACTAACTGGGTACATAAATAATGTGATCAAGAATTTTGAAAATTCCACCTCTGTGGAGTTTAATTAGGGGTTTATTCTTTATGAGTATCTGTCATTTTTCATTCACGGTATTTTCGTATTTTCATTTATTCAAATGGTACATTGAATATCGTCAATTAAAGTATAATGACGTTAGAAAGGGGATGAATCCATAAACTGATTTTCTCGCAGATGAACGTTGGGCGTCTGTTGGGCGTATACTTCTCATCAAAAAAATCGAAACAGTCCACCTGAACAGTACCTACTCGCGGACTGTTTTTTGTTGAGAAGTATGTATATAAATAAATGGTTGTTCAAATATGTCAGGTTAAATAGAGGTGTGATTTTGTTTGATAGTTAAATAAAATCAATTGACACGTCTCAAGGATATAAGTGCACGACTAAATACGAACTTAAGTACAAATATTTTACACTAATATTATATAGGCGAAAGTTTGTGAGTGTGTGTAATTGTGTCTGTTTGTGACACCACAACTACTGACACGATTTGGATGAAATTTTGAATGGGTACACACATAGGCTAAACTTTTTATCCCGGTAAAAATCCATCGTTCCCGCAGTGGGATAAACAAAATTTCACGCGAACGGACTATCGGACGTCTGTTATTTGTAGTGCTTTCTTTGTTACTTGCTTTTTAGAATGTGATTCTACAGTGGTCAGGATATACATTGTAAACTTATTTTGTATGTATGTATTATAGTATAGTCTGTATGTATATATTAATTATGTATTTAGGAAAATGTATTTATATTACTTAACTTTGTCTTATTTTTGTATACCCTCGAATATGTGCTTATATTTTACTCTTCCACAGTGGTTGTCTGGAAGAGATCGCTCTTTAGCGATTAGACAGCCAATTGTACATTAGTTTCTAAGTCTTATTGTAAGTTATTGTTTATTTTTGTTTTTAGTGTACAATAAAGTATATTTCTTCTTCTTCTTTTTCTTATTTTTGTTAGATATTTTCACTGATGTATAAAAAAAATTATAACACTCACCGGGTGGGAAATTTTCTCCGGGCCGTATGTATGCATTTTTGTAAAACTTCGCGCACAAAATCGCAACGAGCAATATCGTTATTATCACACCAATCATTGTGGTGAAGAGCGGGCGGCAACTGATTACGCAGCGACTCACAAACACTTTAAAAGCGACCTATCTAAACATTATGTCGGCTATTAAGTATAGAGATCATTAGACGCAAGTGCCTTTGTCGTATTTTTCGTGTATTTCGCCTAATCATCTCGAATTGTAAATCTCAAGTAGGACAGGTAATGACACCTCCTTTGACTAATGTATCTAAACGAATCTCTGAAGTTATGTAGGTACCTACTCTTGTGAACACAAAAATAAATTAAGTTAATCTTAATAACTGAGATAGGGCTATGAATTAACAACTCAGTGTGATATATTTATTTTCTATTGGATTCACAAAGTGACGAATGCCGAATTTCTGCGACGCGTCAATCAGAAGCGTGAACTTTTGCAGACCGTCAAGACGAGAAAAGTCGCGTATCTAGGGCACGTGCTACGACACGAGAGATACGAGCTTCTACAGCTCATTTTGATGGGAAAGAGGCGTTGGTCGCAGGAAGAAGTCTTGGCTGAGAAACATCCGAGAGTGGACCGGGATCGCGAGCGCCGCAAAATTATTTCGCCTCGCGAAAGATAGAGACGAGTTCAAAAAACTGACTGCCAACCTTCGCTAGTCGGAGAGGCACCTTAAGAAGAAGAAGAAGATTTATTAATTTATATTTTTATCAATTGACTAACTACAAAAAAAATTGTTATTATTATCACTAAGCACCTAATCAAAATATGCTACTTAACTTAAAAATTAAAAAAAACTACTGCAGAGTTTTCAGTTTGATTTTGAGAGTTCTGTATTTTGGAATCAAAATATCTACTAAACGTATGTTTGAATGTACTTGCTATAAGTTAAAGAAAATCTTTTAGTTAATATGGCGCGTGGGGCGCCCTGGGCGACCAACCCCCACCCCACCCTGAACCCGGCACTGCTTTTACAGAACACACGTGCGTGTCAGTTCCTTCGTCAATTCTATAGAAATCTTATTATGATAATTAAGGTCTATTGAACTGAAGTATACACTTAAAAGGTCTGACGATAAGTGGATAACCATTGCATACTCAGACTAAATACATAAGGACTAGTATCGCACCCAAATTCACGAACAAAATTTTCTGCCATTTTCTAACGAAAACTAGCTTAGATTTCATACATATTTTAAAATAAACTAGCAGTTTTTGTTCGTTTTTTACACCATATAACTACATAAAAAGGTATTTTTACCGAGGTTTTTAACCGACGGACACAATTTTAAACTATGAAACATCGATTCTTTAGAGACAGTGTTTATAATCGCATAAGATCGTTGATCATATACGTTGATAGAAAAATAATGTCTTGCGAGGCAGGTCTTTATCTAATTAGTCTGAGATTGCATATCAACAAAGTAATATTTTGCAGGGCATGCAAGGTACAACCTCATGTGCTAATAACACTGACAACCTTACTTTTTACACCGGAATTTTGTTTGGCGGCGCTAGTGATCATAGTAGTTCCAAACGAGGATGTCATCATTGCATAGCGTGTATTCTACGCAGATATCGGTATGTGACGACTGTCTAATCTCAATGATATTTCATATCAATCATCAATCTATCCATGCATTTTTAATGAATCGTATAGCAGGTACTACTTATCTATATGTACCTATATGCGAAGATAATCATAATCCTCATTTGCTAAAACGTGCATCAGTGAAAACGTGTATTACGTGTATCGAAAACATATCTGCAATAACCACACTTACCTCTATTTAGGAAGGCTGTTTGTCCGTCCTAGTGAGCCGTGATAGCCTAGTGGAAATGACCTCTGCCTCCGATTCCGGAGGGCGTAGGTTCGAATCCGATCCGGGGCATGCACCCCCACAACTTTTCTGTTGTGTGCATTTTAAGAAATTAAATATCACGTGTCTCAAACGGTGAAGGAAACCTGCTCACCAGAGAATTAAGAAATTTCTCTGCTCGGTGAAGTTTGCCAATCCGCATTGGGCCAGCGTGGTGGACTATTGGCCTAACCCCTCTCATTCTGAGAGGAGAGTCGAGCTCAGCAGTGAGACGAATATGGGTTGATAATGAAGTACAGTATACAATAATTATTGAGTATGTATCGTAGTGGCTTTGGAAGGAAGCAGGTTTTCGAGAGTTTAGATCTTATTTATTTAATTCTTTACAAGTTTGCTCATTATGTAATCTGAGATGGAAGCGGGCTAACTCGTTAGAAGGAGAATGAATGTCAACACCCCTCTCGGTTTCTACATGACGTACCGGAAATAATACCGCTAAATCGCTTGAAAATCAAGAAAACCTTAATTGTCTAAGTTTAAAACGTAATTTTTTTTTATATTTTCTACGGGATATCATGACGAATCATGTCTCCAGTCGCCAGACTCTTAGCTTCGTGACCTTTAACGGTGTTTTTCGAAGATTTGATGCGAAGTTTTCGAAGACCGGCGACTGGGTCCATGATTTTTCAAATTATGCCGAGGAAAATAGGCATGGATGATTCAGCTTCTGAACCCTTGAAACCTGCTTCCTTCCAAAACCACAACGATCTAAACTTCATAGATTTTTTACTATTGCAGGAGAGTAGGCGGACTTTCAACCTTCATAATATGAGGTAAGTGTGACAATTGCAGACCCATAGTCACGTACGTCCGTTATTATCATGAATTGATGCTATCATTTTATTATATGTATAAATGTCGGTGAATAATTATTATTACCCGACTGTGAAACGCAGGATTGTGTGTTTATCAGTCTTTGTACGTTTGTTTCTTTGACGCTCTAAAGTCCAAACACTGGGACCGATTTTATAAGAATTAATAAAATCGGTCGTCTCGATTCTTTGTCAAAAATCGCACAAGTTAGTAATGCTGAAACTGCAGACTGTATTGAGAAAAAGAAAAAAAAAAAGTTGAGGAATACTTTTCCGTACAAGCTTTATCCAAAAAGCTCTACTACTGATTAAATAAGTAATGACGAGTTATTGACTGCAATTTTCATAATTACATATTTTTCGAGTGAAAGATATTTTTCTTCTTTTTTTTTAAAAAAGAATATTTTTCTTCTTTTTTTTAAATATGACTAATATTCCCATTTCCATCCAACTAGTCGGGAAATATTGTATTAGAAGTGGGTACGACAATGGACCAACGGGGCGGGGATCGAACCACCACCCCTCGGTGATGAGTCCGACCGCTCTTACCGTTGAGCTATTGAGACTATTCTTGTCTTGGGATAGATACTATGAATATTTCTTTACGGACAATATGTATAAAAATTACCATGATGATCGGTTGAGTAGTTAAGACGCGAAAGCGTAACAAACAAAAAAAAGAACCAGCCAAGTGTGTGTCGGCCCACGCACAGTGTTCCGTACTTGTACCTATGAGTACGTCACATTTTCCTATTTGGAGATTTTTTATTTTGTGCAAAGTACACAAAAGGACAAAGTACAGCGACTGTAAGTATATATTTATTTTATTTTTCCGGTTACCGGAGCTTGAGGCATTAATAAGTATTTATTTTGTAAGCCTTAGTTAAGTGTGATAATTGTAATAATTTCATTATAATTAAAATATCCATAAACAATCATTTAGCTGAGAGAGAGGAAAAACTAACGAAAACTAGCTATTAAAACATTTTTTAATAGTAAGTTTATTTTTGCTGACATTTTTGCACCTGTCCAATGAACACATACCACGGGAGAACCGAAAAAAAAATCATCGCTGCTTTACTATTAGAGGAGAAATATTATCAGGTGTTATTTAACCACTTTGTTCGCGTACTTCATATATTAAACCCACTACACTGCTTTCTAAGACTGTGAGACTTTAAACTAAACCGCGAACAGACCGATATGGCAATACGATTTCTTTATTGACTACGGATCTCTAAAAACTAGCAAGATAGCAGTGAAACTATAAAACTCAAAACAGAAATAAAATCAAAGAATCACTGGTCAAAAACAAAATAATAACCACGTCCACAGATCACAGCTTTACAAGTAAACACAGATCCTTCCTACATAAAATTGAATGCGAAAGTGTATGGATCTTTCACGCAAGAACTATTCAGACGAATAATGGCACACCGCACAGATATTACATTATTATTGATTAACACAGGCCTATAATACTTAATATTCCGCTGAGTGACCTCGGGATAGTAAAAATGATAATTTCACGCGGACGAAGTCGCGTATTCATACGAGTATATCAGGCGCAGATGCGTACGACTTAAACGCGTGCTTGAGCAATACTCACATTTGCTCTGTATATTTGTGTAAATATCTTTATTTTTCTCTACTTTCTTGGAAATGCCATTTTTTTCCTCTGTATAGTCTTCCCTTTCGTGGCAATTCAATTCTCGCCTTTATCACAGACACTCGCATCCATAATTATTTCATTTAGTAGCTGGCGGAATCCAATAGCCAATTATACATAACCGCAAGAAATTTTGGGCTTGCAACTGATATATATATATAGTTTACTTTGTATCCACGCATTTAATAAGTTTTAAACACAAATTAACTCATCAACATCATCAAAGAAAGAGTGTTAATGAGATTTTTATGATAAAACTCATTTCACTGTAAATTTTGTCACATTAGCGTCAATGCATTTGAAAACTTGATATTTATCAATACATAAATACATACCTATAAAAATAAAAGTGTCTTTCTGTTATTTCAAAACAGTGAAGGAAAAACATCGTTTTACCAGAGAATTTTTTTAATTCTCTGCGTGTGTGACTATTGGCCTAACCCCTCTCATTCTGAGAGGACACTCGAGCTCAGCAGTGTGCCGAATGTGGGTTGATAATGATGAATGACATTACCGGCTGAACCGATTTTCATAAATTGTTTTCGATGCACAGAATTTGACCTGTTACAGTTTTATTATAAGTTTAGATAGATTTTAAAATATTAAGGTTTAATAAAAGCTTCGCAATAATAAGTGCATAATGCTACTGTGATTTTAATGTAAGCAGGTAATTGTTATCTAATGATTGCGCTACTTTACCTTAATTATCCTTAAATTATACTCCTAGTTAATCGTGAGACAGGACCAAATGCTCATTTATGAATAATGCCTAGTTTTAAGGTACGTACGCTTTGTTATTTATAAAATGTTTATTATTACCTTCGACTTTGCCTACCTAACATATTCCTTTTTCTGGATTTATTCAAAGAACACTGATAAAACAGTGTTTGTGGTCGAAATCCTTTGAAACGGCTCGAACGGTTTTTATATTTTTTTTGAAACAAAGCGAGACTAGCGTGTTTAGATTTGGGAAAATAAAAATTTAGTATTTTCATAATTTAGTATGTTCATAATCATAACGTTAGTATTATGTAGCAAGGGATGAGGGAATCTATTACATATTAAAGCGTACTTGTCATCAAGAACCTGTGTTCTCAGGAATCGGAGGCAGTGGTTATATACACTCAGCTATCACGGATCTCAACTACTTGCACTTACCTACCATAAACTAGGTATAATAAGCAGGTATGTAAGTAGTTAGACATATTTTTTAATGCACAACCAATGAACGGACGACCGTAATATCCAAGGTAATGTAATTATTCTTTTGAGATATTAAAATTAAGTGTGCCAATTATTATAAGGGTGAAATTAATCGAACCAAGCACACGATATGATTAGACAATAAATGTAACGATTGAAAGGGACACATTTTACGAGTAGATTTCCATTATTGTGTAAAAATGGTAGTGCGAAGTCTGAAGAATATCTTTCTGAAGAGTTACTTTGATTATGACAGCCCTTTTGATCTTTTTAAATTTCATCCACAACTAAGAATTTGTCTCATGCTAAATGGAATATTTTTTAATAATTCCGAGTCTCCTCTGAGGTTAGATATTATTTATTATTTAACAGTTTGTAAACAAGTTTGGTATTACGGACCATACTCATAAAACACTTAAGCTACGCTTGGTAGGTATTAAGTTTCATCTTCAGTTCTTCCTGTGTCGCTGATGGATTTTTTTTGCTATCTAAAGGTACAGCTACCTACTAGCGGACGCCCGCCACTTCGTTTGCGTGTAACTGTTGATTTTAATTAAGACCATTTTTGACTATTGTCCGTGTCCCGTAACATATAGGTACCTTCATCAATGTTGGTTGGTAATAATAAAACTGGTTTTTTTTTTTTGATTGTTAACCGAGGGTAGAAAGAATCAATTCCCGAGGTATTTGCGTGCGGCTATAGTGCGGCTATAGTCCGAGTAGGAATTGATTCTTTTACCCGTGTTAAACACTCTACTTTTCATTTCGAATATGAGGAAATTTCATTATGATAACGAGGAAATTATAATTATTGTCTATTTATTTAGCCCGCTCTTGGAACGTCGGTAAAGCAGTCGTCAAATTGAACGACTGCTTTACCAACGTTGTGACTACTCCACGCTAGGCGGCTCTCTCTAAGGAGAATGACTTACGTAAAAATCTCGTTACATCCTACTCGAAGAACCACTAATATAATAGAATTCACTTTTCCTTTGGTGGAATACCTATATTGCTTATTGCAATATAAAATTACTGGTTCACATTTGTATGGTTTTTAAAATAAACCTTTAGATAGCACTATGCACCTTAAAAACGTCTTGTTTAATCCACCATCTTGGGGAGAGAGAAAGAGAGAAAGCACGAGAAGAAATGAGACTGCAAATAGTCGTTCGGAAATAACTTTAGACAAAATTCAGTTTAGATTTTTTTTTATATTAAATACTATATATATAATATTTAATATTTAAAAATAATTGTCATTATATTTTTTAATCATTACCTATTTTTTTTTAACTCCACTGTTATGTAACAAATTAGTATCCCGCCAATTTATGTCGACTTTTTAAATTTTATTTAGGGAACTCACCACGTTATTGTTGCGGCTTATTCCGATTAAGAAGTTTGCGCTAAATTTGCATCAAAGATATTAGATATTACTTTCACAGACATGCCCCACAGATCTCCAGTTCTTTTTAATTTTAACAAATTGAAAGATTTTTTTAATGTCTGATATGTGGTGAAATTCAAAAAGAACGTTGCACTCTTTAACGTTGCCTCTTAATAGCCTCTGGGCTTCCATAGCAGACGAATCCAGTGAATCTGTTAACAAGATAGGAACATTCTGGAAAAAAACATCAAATGCATTAACAACCTCTATATCAGTGTTTACCTTTTTGACAATTAATTGACAATTATACCTCCGCAAAAGGGTTCTATTTAAAAGAAAAAATAAATTTTCTTTTAGAAAATGGACGCCTTACCTAGTTTTAGAGTTTTGGCTTCAATAATTTATGGTATAGAAGTTTATTTATTCCATGTGTTAAAACACTCTTGTAAGGTTTTTAATTGAATATGCAATTTCGAAAAAGCACATGTCTGAACATTTAAAATGTCCCGGAATTACAAAAACCTAATTATTTTCCAAACCAGTGTATAATTGCTAAAAGTAAATATTGTGTTACTATATAACTTTACTCATATCATATCATATATCAGCCGATGGACGTCCACTGCAGGACATAGGCCTTTTGTAGGGACTTCCAAACATCACGATACTGAGCCGCCTGCATCCAGCGAATCCCTGCGACTCGCTTGATGTCGTCAGTCCACCTGGTGGGGGGTCGGCCAACACTGCGCTTACTAGTGCGGGGTCGCCATTCCAGCACTTTGGGACCCCAACGTCCATCGGCTCTTCGAACTATGTGCCCCGCCCATTGCCACTTCAGCTTCGCAACTCGTTGAGCTATGTCGGTGACTTTGGTTCTTCTGCGGATCTCCTCATTTCTGATTCGATCGCGCAGAGATACTCCTAACATAGCTCGTTCCATCGCCCGCTGTGTGACTCTAAGCCTTCTTATGAGGCCCATAGTTAGCGACCAAGTCTCGGAACCATAGGTCATCACTGGCAACACGCACTGTTCGAAGACTTTTGTCTTCAGGCACTGAGGAATTTCGGACGAAAAGATGTCGCGAAGCTTCCCGAATGCAGCCCAGCCGAGTTGGATTCGACGGTTCACCTCTTTCTCGAAATTGGACCTACCTAACTGGATCATATGTCCTAGGTATATGTATTCGTCTACAATTTCGAGTGCAGCGTTCTCAACTATAACTGGGTGGAGCGATACATGAGCATTACACATTATTTTTGTTTTGCCCATGTTCATTTTCAGGCCCACCTGTTGAGAAACGCTGCTGAGGTCATTGAGCATGGTACTAAGGTCATCCAGAGTCTGTGCCATGATGACTACATCATCCGCGAACCGCAGTTGAGTGATGTACTCGCCATTGATGTTGATGCCAAGTCCGCTCCAGTCCAGAAGCTTAAAGACGTCTTCCAGTGCGGCGGTAAATAGCTTCGGAGAGATCACATCTCCCTGACGCACTCCTCGCTGCAACTGGATTGGCCTCGTAGTCTGATCCTGAATACGGACTGACATAGTGGCGTTTTCGTACAAGCACTTCAACGCTTGGATATACCTGTAATCAATTCGGCATCTCTGCAATGACCTTAGCACAGCCCAGGTTTCCACCGAATCGAAGGCTTTCTCATAGTCCACAAACGCTAAGCAAAGTGGCTGGTTATACTCGTGAGTCTTCTGTATAACCTGCCGCAGCGTATGGATGTGGTCTATGGTACTAAAGCCTTTTCGGAAACCGGCTTGTTCGGGAGGCTGGAAGTCGTCAAACCTATTAGCGAGACGATTCGTAATGACTCTCGAGAACAATTTGTAAACATGGCTTAGCAGCGAGATGGGTCTGTAATTCTTCAGCAAGGTGTTGTCACCTTTTTTGAAGAACAGAACCACCACGCTCCTATGCCACGCCTCAGGCGTCGTGCCCTCGTGAATGACGGAATTGAACAATCGCTGAAGGACTTTAAGTATCGGTTTTCCACCCGCTTTCAGGAGTTCTGCTGTGATTCCGTCCTCACCTGGCGCCTTATTGTTCTTCAGGTGTTTGAGAGCCACACTAATCTCGTATAGGCTGACGTCCGGGATATCTTCGGTATAGTGTCGGGTCAACTTGGCTCTGGGGTCTTTAGCCAAATTGGCAACAGGCTGCTGAGTAGTCGTGTATAGCTGTCCATAGAACTTCTCGACCTCACTTAATAACTCGGGCTTGGAAGAAATTAGATTACCGTGTTCGGTCTTCAAACGCGTCAGCTGCCTCTGTCCAATAGACAGATCTCTGGCGAAAACTTTCGAGCCTCGATTATTTTCAATCGCATTTTTAATACGCTCGGTATTGAAATTTCACAAGTCGCTGGTTTGCGACTTAGAGATCTGTCTACTGATTTGTCGGTATTTTGACGCATCTGCTGAAGACTGTAATCTCATTTCTTGCCTCTCTTCCATGAGTTTAAGTGTTTGGTCCAAGAACTTTTTGGTTCTTTTTATAACTTTACTATTTTGTGTTAATTAGCCTCGTAAATTACTAAAATTGTTTATTTAAAAATTACTTACTTATTTGTGAGATGTATGTATAGAATATCCGATTACCAACTTTTTGAAATTGCATCTTCAATCGGAAAACAGAGTTACGTATAGTCATAAAGTCATGACACTAAATTTTTTATCAAACTTATTCATACGTAAAGGATGAAGTAGTATTTCCTTAAACATCATTTCCTCAGTTACTTGAGGAAAATTGTCAGACATTTAATCGACTCTATATTGCATCGTACATTGTTTGTGAATCAAAACTCATATCAAGTGGTTTGATTTTTCCTGATTCTCTATTAATTATATTCCAGGTGGTCTGTATCTTGTTCTCAGGCTCAATTATTCTCTGTTTGATGTGTAACGATTTCGCAAGAATACAAACACGTTTGAAAATTTTTGAGTAACTTTTTACATAATCTAAATAAGTTCGCGTTTGAGTATATTGTTTTTCCTCGTACAACTCGTACAATTTATCTGTACTTTTATAGATGGCTACAGTAGTCCATTCGCTAAACTTCAATTTTTGGCTAGCATTAATGCGTTTAAAGTTAAAAATTTTACTAAACTCTCTGTCCATTGTCCTGAAAAGTGTACCAAAGAGCATGTCAGGATGACTATTTTCAAATGCAAGACTTGGAATTTTAGAAATAATTGTGTTTTTGAATCGCGTCTGTTTTTGAATCGAAAATTAAGGGTCTGGTGATGGAGACGAAAACAGTGAAGAGAACTCCTCCGCGGTTCATAGTAGCGACCTTGTGTTTGGACTTGACTAATTTGTATTAATGAGAACTTTCCACCTAGACTGCTTGTGACTGTATTAAAGGTTTGGTGATGAAGACGAAGGACAGTGAAGAGAACTCCTCGACGGTTCACAGTAGCTACCTTGTGTTTGGGCTTTATAATTTTGTATTGATAAGAACTTTCCACCTAGATAGGTTGTGACTGGGTATAGGATTAGGGGTCTGGTGATGAAGACGAAGGAGAGTCAAGGGACCTCGTTTACGGTTCACAGCAGCTACCTTGTGTTTAGAGTTGATTAAATTTATATTGATGAGAATTCAGACTAAAAAAGTTTGCGCTAAGTTGGCTGTGTGGCCGCAGCATTTTTTTTATAATTAGTTAATTTTTTACATAAAACTCAACTCAAGAACTTCATTGACGTCTGAACAGGCTGTATGTATAGTCAACGAATTTAGTTCGGGACAAATAAAAAAAAAACATAAAACTCTTCACAGACGATGACAGCAGTTCTAATTTTAAAGTTCATTCCGGCTCTTAGGTGGGAATTATTTTATATGAGATTTTCCCTCCTTAGGAGGAAAGCAGCATTTTTAACCCAATACTCGGTATAAAACAACACTACTTTCCGAGTATGAGAAACGAAAAAGCTTTTTAAAAAAGTTTTTTGCTTTTAATTTATTTCTTTATTGCAGATTTATTTGGCCAGTATTAAGCTGTACCATGACATTAATGGCGTCATCATTTGAAGCGACTTTCATTTATCACGGAGTAGCAGTGAAGGATTATTCGTTTGCAACAGAATGTTTCTGTTATTTCATCATTTTAACTATCATTCCCTTGATTTATACAAGTATGATTTTAAATAGGCAGAAGATCGTGGATATTCTTAACTCTATGAACAGGGATTTTCTGTATATTTGCAGTTTGGGGTCGAAGTATAGGTGAGTGCTTCTTAATTATTAACTAAGTAGTGGAAATCAGCAACAGCACGGTTCGCGTGAAATTATTTTTTTTATAAAAACTGAGAATCATGGATTTTTTTAGGATAAAAGTAGCGGTCAATTTATCTCCATACATGAAAATGAAAAAGTAAGAGACTGACAGACAGACATAAATACAGATAGACCGACAGACAGACAGGCAGAATTACAGAAAGACAGACAAACAAACTTACTTTCGCATTGATAATGTTAGTAGTAGTAGAATTCTCAAGTTATGTTGCAGGTACATAGGTATACAAAGAACACTTTCTGGAACTTAAGATTCTTAAGAAATAAGAATTCGAACTTTCTGTGACAAACAAACAAACAATAATAACTACTTCCACTGATTTCTCATAATTTCAGAAGCACGTTTTTAAAAGGACAACTGCTGATATGGCAGCTATGCTTAGCGTGGTACATGTTTATCATATCTGTTGACTTAACCTACTTGGGAACGACAATAGGTAAGTACGTACCTAATCTTTTAAATTAACCAGAGACCCTTTCTGATAAAGCTGGAAGCCTGGCTCGATCTAAGATCACTTGTTAGATTTTGGACCAAATTTAAATGTTAGATCCTTATCCATCTAATTAAAGCAAAGACAAAAGGTCTTTTAATTAGATGAACACGGGACGCAAGTCTTTATCGTCACAATCGATTGCTTTGGCGTTTCGTCATCATATTGAAATTCTTCTCTTTATATTTTTTTCAGCTATACTTATGTATCAAAGTTTGTTTGCAACTCAAACTGAAAATATAGTTAGACCCCTTATTTTTCCGATATGGCTGCCTGAAGACGATCCTTATCGCACCCCAAATTACGAAATTTTCATGTTTTGGGAGATAGTTCTCATGTTGATCGTCATACAAACGGCCTGCGGTAAGTTTATTTTTTAATATTAGATCATTGAAATGTGTATTTCTAATAGGTAAATATTATTTAGTTTAAAAAAGCTAAAATCACGCTTTTAAAACAGCATCTGTGTCTTTGTCTTAACATTTTGTCACCCTATAGTTACGCCACTGTAAATTAGTAATTTGTGAGAATTCTAATTTTCTAGCATACGTCTACTTACTATTTCATATTCTGCTCCATCACTATTACCTGATGAGTATGATCAACTTCGACTGCGAAGTGCTGTTCGTCGGTTTGGATGAGAGCGTGGTGCGATTGCCCAAACATGACCCTCGTCGGATGGGTGTGCAAACAATCCTGAACAGCAGGATGAGACGAATTGTTAAATGGCATAATTTGGTTTTTCAGTAAGTACCTACCTACTGTCTTGGTCCATTGGTAGCCTATGTTGCCGATCATGACCATAATTTCAAATTCTGGGTCGAGCTATTTGAGAGATTTGCGAGATGCTCAGTTTTTCTTTCTGCTTTTTTATTCTTTACAAGTTAGTCCTTGACTACAATCTCACCTGATAAGTGATGATGCAATCCAAGATGAAAACGGGCTTAAAAACACATAATCTTCGGTTTCTACACGAGGTACCGGAACGCTAAGTCTTTGCCGATATAAAAAATCGTCCTTAGAAATATCAGTTAATCTCTCATCCCGGAATCATGTTACATCTCCGTGCCTTGGAGAGCACGTTAAGCCGTCTATATCGATTTCCATAATTAACATCTGATAGTGGTCGTTAATGTATTTAACATTATCAGCAATAAGTCCGCCACTCCGACTCCGCTAGCCTGATTGCGCGTATGTTGTCCAGCGAAGGCGAGTGGTGGAAAAGAAAGAGAATACTCTAGAAGCAGTTACGACGATGTAATGCCATGCAGTTCCGTGCTGAGATTTAAAAAAGTCCACCAACCTGCATACTTTTAGCCGCGTGGTTGGTCTGAGCTCCTTGTCCCCTCTCCTAAACGAACGGAGGCCTGACCCTGTAGTGGACCGTTAAAGGGTGTTTCGCATTTTTCGTGCAAATTACGTGTCCGGTTAAAAATACCTTATTCACATCTTTGATAAATAAATACAAAGCGTAACAGAATTACGGTTTCCTGCATGTCACATTTATGTATGTAAGTAAAGTAATTAATAAGAAAAAACGCAATAAACTGTGTAAATTCTCATTTCCTTCGGTGTCCAAAAACAACTTTTTAAACTTTATTGTATTTTAATTTAAAATATCACCTCTAAATAAAATCCAAGTAACCATATTTATAAACTATATTAAAAAACCCAACTTTTAAATCTAAAATAAATGACGATAAGTTAGTAATAGGTATAAATTTTAATTTATGAATGTTTGTCATAATTTTTCTTTCATTACCATCGGTTAGGACGAACATTGAAATATTAGTGTGTGTATTCGCTTAAACGTTGCGAGGCCTCAACATACGGTGAGGCAAAGGTCTCAGTCATCCATTAAACATCGACAAAGGCGTACTTTATCTTTTAGTAAAAAGATATTGTCATAAAATTTAAAAAAATTAAAAAGGAAGTAAATCTCATTACCTTCTTCCTCATTTCTTTCGTTTACCATCTTTTTTACTAGGCGATGGTAATGAGGTTACAACGATGGTAATGAGAATCAAAAAATAATCAAACATTTCATGATTTTTTTTGTATAAATGCACATGATGACTGCAATCAGCACCCATTTTGTTTCTTACCTAGTTACAGTTATTATAACTTAATTAATTTTAGAATAAGTTAATAATATCGATTATTTTGAAAAATTGCTCTAAATATAAATTTTAATTTCTTGTATTTTTAAATGACCTCGAGGTATTAAAGAACTTTATATTACTTATATATTTTTTAAAAGTTGACAATGCCAAAAAAAAACCTTACGTACTTTAAAGGAAAAACAAGAACGCGATTGATAGTATAAAAAATAAATATCAGAAATAATCAGAAAAGTATGCTAAACAAAAGGAAAAAAAATAAGATACCTTAAAAGAAAGAACAGAATAAAATTCAAAGTGCAGAAAATACGTCTCCTAGACAATTAAGAATTAAAAGAAAAACATGGAAAATAAATTCGTAACGTTATTATGTAAAGAAAAAGAAAGAGAAAGATATTCAACAGCTATCATTAAATAACTCTTCATCAAATAGTGACATAGAAGTCATCCCAGCTGAACATTTTGATCCTTCGACTAGCTTTAAAAATCAATTTTTCACTACTCTTGCTCAAAAACACTGTCATATTACCACTCCACAGCGGGGCTAAATAAGCATTTCAGCCTCTAGGGGCTAAAGTAATTTTGTTTTTTTAATTCTTGTCTGTTTCGAGTACTAGCCAAGTACTAGCCTACTATAAAACGGAGGAGGTTTTATTCGAAAATAGAATCATTATAGGTAAGGCCCTGATTGGAATTGAAATTATTAAATATTATATTAAAATTGAATCTTTAAATTGGAATGAAATGCAGCGTTCTTGTCTGTGGAATGCGTTCATTTTTTTATTTAATTTTTATTGAGTTGCGAATAGAGCGAGATTTGTAGACATGGGACATCCTTTACGGTGTAATACCTTTGTCTTTTTCTCATGAGAAAAAAAATAAAATTAAAAAGCGAGAAATTAAAAAACAGTTGGTGTTAACTTGATTTTTTCCGAAATTCATTGTAAATTTGTGACCGTAACTTACATATTTTTCAACAATAATTCATATTGTTGTCTTCATCTAGTGAGAATGGTGATCCTAATTTGGAGATGGATAAAATTTTCAATCTATTACCATCAAAGTCGCGACGCATTTACTTAAACTTACCTACGAAAAATTTAATAAGTGGAGAAAACAACAACGAATGGATTCACTTACGAAAGGAGTTAAACTATTATCTCCTACGTTTACCTCACATACTCATTATTCATCTTCACAGTAGTAGTAGTAGTAGTAGTCGGAAATTATGTTACTGAGTAAAAGCATCTCCCTTAATATCCAAAATTGTAGACTTTGTACATTTAATTTTTTTAATATTGTACTAAACTATTTTATTTTCTCGCAATCGTAGTGAAAAGCAGAGTGTAACACGTGGGGCTAAACCCATTATAAACTCGGTTTCTATTTAAGCGTAAAAGCCTAAAAATACCTCGTATATAATGGATCTTTTTAGCCCCTTGTATAACAATCAACTATTTAAATAGGCCACACTCACCGAAAGTCAAAATATTATCCGATATTGACGTGACTGATTGGGAAAATAGAAAGTTCTATATTGAAAACGTTAATCGTGATAATACGAAAACAAATACACATCAAACAGACTTTGAAAAATTTATTAGGTGTAAAAAAGTAAATAAAAAAAAGGCTAAAGAAAATAAAGATAGAATAAAATGTGAAAAGAAGAATAATGTAATACTGGTTAATAAGTTTTGCGATGACACAGATGAACAAGATAATGTTTTCTAAAAGTCATTTCAAAACACTTGCTATTTTTTTTCATTTATAATTATTGATAATTTTGATTTGAACTTACACATTTGTAACATAACTGCAAAAGCTAGAAAACTGAGCCATATTTTCCGTAAGCTGAGAACATCTGCTGACAAATCTACATTTTTAACCGTTTACTATGCTCTTCCGCAATCCATACTTGGTTACTGTATCACTGTTTGGGGGTGTAGCTCTAAGACATCTATGTTGCGTATCGAGAGATCCCAAAGGGCCATCTTAAAAGCCCTACAGATATTCTACTCAAGAGTTATACAAGGATTGTAATGTGCTTACAGTTCGTCAACTTTATATTCTTCAGACTGTTTTACGAAAACACTCAACACTAGCTTTTCATAATAATCTAAACAAAAGAAGATCTGACATAGTATGTCACGCTACCAAACACAGAACACAAGTTGCTCGGAGGCATTTCTATATTTCTAGTTCCAGAATTTATAACAAGTTAAACAGAATCATTAACATCTATCCTCTTACCATCAAACAGTGTAAAACTTGTTAAACAAAATGGTTGCAGACCCGCTCTTACGAGGAAACAGAAGAATTACTCCAAATTCTAAGATAATCTGAATCGCTTTCTCAAACCGTCTACATAATATATAGGACTATAGATATATCAAGAGGCTGACTGCTAGCATCATCATTGTAGTGTATATGTTATGTAAATATAAAATCATCAATCACATACACACACCCGCAAACACACACACACACACATAATCACTCACACACACACACAATTACACACACACAAATACCAACGTACAAGGGCATAATTTTATGATAATATTTATAGGATTGGATTATATATATAGTAGGGAAGTTCCAGCTTTCTGAGATACAGTTTCTAACTAGTTCGGATAGCTGGGGCACTCACAAAATTTGATAGTAATATTTAATATTTTTCTATTTGTATTTATGTGTCATGATTTCCTTTTTTGTGTTTTGCCAAATAAAATGTTTCTTTCTTTATTTTCTTGTTTAAATTTCCGCTCAAGCACTTCTATTTCATATGTAATTTCTCGAAAATATTAATAGATTTTTAATATTTTTAACGATTTCTTATACTTAGAAAGGGAAGGAGACAGGCCTTTATTTTGACATTATTTAGTTCAGCCATTTAATATAATTAATAACAATTCTTGTTATTTTATTTTTAATTTAAAATATTAAAAACAAGCTTAATATTTTTTAAGACTGATGTGTGTAGGTTTTCACTGAAAGAAGTTTATTTTTGATCTCGTATTTCCAAAGATAATTTTATTTGTTACATTTAAGTAATTTTAGTTTTTTACATATTATATATCTTTATCTGACAAAATTTTTGTATCATTATATTTGTATCTATATTTGTATATATATTTGTATCATTATTTTTGTATCATTTACTTCGCATGGATAATTATTATTCGTATTCCTTCACTTGTAGACTCAAAAATCATTCCCCTCTCTAGTGTTCTTATTACCGTCGATTTCTGAATTCCTATATACTAATTTCATTGTAATTTCTTTGTTATCCATAGGAATTAGGTAGAATCCATATTAGGTTAAAGGATTAGCTGTATATTAAATATATTAGAAAAAAATAAAAAAAAAGACAATAATTTGAAATTTAAAATTTTCATGTTTTTTGCACGAAAAATGCGAATCAGCCTAAAATAGGCTGATTATGACTTGTTACTATAATACTATTGGTCAAATGTAAAGCTTAAATTATGACTTCAGAACCCACTGGATTCAAATCTAGCTAAAGATATTCTCATTTGTTAAACAACACTATGTTATTAGGTCCTTACCTACGAAATTGCCGGTTTGGTAAGAAGCTGTGATGAATCACACTGGAGCTACCAAACAGTGACCATCACTTTTCTAAGGGTAAGTTTTCGTTTAGAGCATTGTTTAGGTGCTGAACCAAGATCCAACCAACTTGCTGAGCGCTTGGAAAAATGGAATCTATTTTTCATCGCATGCGGTTCAAAATTCGTCCATTTGTGTGTCTGTTGAGCAGTGCAAGGCACGTCTCGACGCGTACTTTGCGCTGGCGATCTTTGAGTTCATAGGGGCAACCATTTGTTGACCTTTTTTACCTTGCCAGTTTGACGCAAATGGACCAATATTGTTTTGACGCTAACATTGAAAGCTGCTGCTAATTCAGCCGTAGATTGTGTATCATCAGCTTACACAATAGCCTTTAATCGTCATTTTCAACCAAAGTCTTCAGACGACCGCGAGGTTCATTTTGCAGGTCGAAATTCCCAGAACGGAAGCGAGCGAACCAATAACAGTTGGTGCATTGGTTTGTAGTGAACCTCCCTAAACGTCGTAGACGTTGCGTGCCGCTGGTGCCGCGTTTCTGTCACGACGGTACTCATATTCCATAATTTTTACTTGAATTTTCAACGTATCCATGATTACTAAAAAGACTGAATTGCGATGAAAATGTAACTCTATCAATAAACTACTCTTAGAAAAAGAATTCCATGTTTTTAAAATAAATTAATTTGAAATTAGAATCCATAGCCAAAGAAAAAATATTTTGATTTGAAATGGCTAGTATTGCAGAACGGCAATTTCATAGGTAAAGAGGTATTATGGGAGTGTATAGTAAATATTTTTTAAGGCCAGCACTTTTTTTTTCAATTTATTAATCTGCTGTTGTAAAATAAATTTGACAGGTCTATCGAAGCAGTTTCATCAATCTTCGGACCGCCGATTGTTTACCAAGTAATGTTCAGTTCACTTCTCATTTCTTTGACGGCATATCAAGTAGCTGAAGTAAGTACCTACCTATCTTTAAGAAAAGTAAACGTTAAATAAGTTGAAATAGTCGTTATCGTTATCATTAACAACCCATAGTCCATTGGGCCAGCGTGGACCTAACCTACGCCCTCCGAATCGAAGGCAATCGAAGTCCACTGGGCTATCACGGCTCTCTGAAATTATTTTCTATCCCTAATTGCGCTTTTCTCCCTAAACATAGTGGTCTGCTGCCCTCCTCCAAAAATGTATAACATAAAAATGAATGTATGATATGTGTTGCAAAGCGCAAATCTCGAGAACGTCTGAACCGATTTCGCTAATTCTTTTTTTAGAATACTCCTTGAAGTACGAGGATGGTTCTTACGGACTACGGAGTTTTTTTTTTTGGGTAGGGGTAGAGGTAGAGTAGGGAAGAAGTACCTAATAAGTCTTAAGTCAAAGCGAAGCTTGACCGGGTCCGCTAGTATATTAATAAAAGTTACAGGTAGGTACCTATGTCCGATTTTTTTTGTTGTTCAAAAAGATTCTGTTTTCAGTCGTTAGACCACGGCAAATTGAACGTCATGTTTGCAATGCTGGGTATTGCGATGTGTCTTCAGCTCTGGATACCGTGCTACCTCGGAACACTGTTCAGAAACAAGGTGCCTAAGTAACGTTTCAGACCTCATATTATTAGAACAAGCAGATGCCCGCGACTTCATCCGCGTGAATATCGATGTACCCTTTCAACCCTTACGCCACTTCTATTTATATTATCGCCTGTTATATGAATATATAGACTATTAATCATTTTGCAAAAATGTAACTCAAAACATGAACGGCCGCATTAGCCGAATCTCCAGCTGAAGCCACGATCAGAGGCTCTATCACAAACCCCCGGCCGATAGCCGGTGTACAAGCCGGTGTGCCGGTGTGTTTCCTTTGTTTTCTTTGTTATTGTTTTTGTTTTGTGCAATAAAGTATAAATAAATAAATAAATAAATAAAAATACAATTGAGTGCATGGCCGTAGGCCGCGCGTTTTATGTGCTTGGGTGGAATGCCCAGCCGAAGCCACGGTCGGAGGCCTTATCACAAATCCTCGGCCGAAGTCCGGGACAAAAATGAGCGCGCGGCCAGGGGCCGCGCTTTTATATGTGTATGGGCATATGTAGAATGTCCAGCCAGAGCCACGGTCGGAGGCCCTAGGGGTAGCGATCGGTTGGCCGGATCGACTTGCAATATAAGGACGAGTGCCTTATATCGCAAGTCGATCCGGCCAACCGATCGGGTACGGTCGGCTTCAGTACGATGGTGGCTTTCGAGCCATCCACATTTCTTATTGTGTAATTCTTTATCGGTTACTTGGGGTAGGCGGGGAGAGTGACTTCAGTTCAAAAGGCGAGTGTCAGTTAACTGTCAAAGGCGCCTTTAACCCTACACTCAACGTTCACAAGTGCGTGAATCCACTCAAGGTCATACTCTGTCATTCTAGGGTCTTATTTTGGTTACAGTTCGATTTGTTAATTAAGTTGTCCTGACAAATACTGTAAATCATTTGATATTGTGAAACCTTTGTTCGACATTGATTTTCTTATTTTTGTAATCCACTTTTGAAGCTTCTGCTAAAAATATTATGAAGAAAGAATATTATATACAAAAGGCGGCAATGTCGCTAATAGACTTTTAAATATTATGTGACTCATTAAAATACATACTCTGTTGACGACATGTCAGATGCAGTTACTAGGGCTGTGGTTTCAAAGAGAGGTTTGATACCCAGCGCCGGTAAGATGCGGCGTAGAAGTTTTATGTGATTATTAGAGCTATGGGTAAATTCACGGATTATCGAGGGTAAAACGAACTTGTACCTCTTCCAAGTAATGGAAATGAAAGTCCATTTCCATCGTAGACTGCATCGTCACTTTACGTAAGGTATGATCGCAGTCAAGGACTAACTTGCCATTAAATAAAAAATCCTGGCAGGCATTTTCCGTGGGCGACGCCATGTGGAGTAGCGGTTGGCACGAGACGCCGCTGGGCCGGCTGCTGCGCGCAGACATCACGCTGGTCATCATGCGCTCCCAACTCCCTGTCAGCATCAAGTTCACGGGGCTGCCCAACCTGGAGCTCGAGACTTTCTCCTCGGTTTGTATAACCAATACAAAATTGTATCATTCCGATTTTAGTTTTGATGGTGGGAATTATGATATTCGGAGAGGCAAACATTCAGACAGGCAGACAGGCTGACAGGCAGACAGGTGGACAGACATGCCGATAGGCAAACAGGTAGACAGGCAGACAGGCCGACAGGTAGACAGGTAGACCGGCGGACAGATAGACAAGCAGACAGACCGATAGGCAGACAGGCTGATAGGCAAACAGGTAGACTGGCAGACAGGCCGATAGACAGACAGGCAGAGGATTACAATCTTCTGCCTGTCTGCTTGCCAGGTTTTCACAGATTATGTATTAATGTTGCCGCTATTACAACCTAAAACAATAGGTAATGTATGTTCATTGTTATTTTTTTTTTCTGTCAAAATAGACAGAAAAAATGAGTAGCCTTGAATTGATTCAACAAAAGTTATAATTGAATGTGAATTTTTGACCTCATGAGTATTGGAAAAAGCCTTGACAGACATTTCAACCTTATTTATTTTTATGGCCAGATAATTTTATCTCGTTAGGTCATTACAATGTCAATAAGTAGGTATACGCAAGTAGGTACCAATCTACTTATGAACTGGCCACATCAAAGACACTTTTTTTGCCAAGTCTGAATATTTATCTTTTTGCTTAAGTTTTATGTTACGTATAGGTACGTAGATATATCAAAAAGAGCCATAGAAAATGTATGTTAATAAAATGATATTTTGAACTACATTAAACCCTATCGTAATGTTGAGTCTTCTTATTAAAAAAAAAAAACCAAAAATCATAGTAAAATAAAAATCACCATAAGAAAAATGTGGTGTTTCTATCTGAGAATAGAAGACTGCTACTAATGCCAACGACATTGAAGAATAAGTAGTTTACACATTATATTTTACAGGCATCGTGAGTTTATCTATGCGGTTTTAATTTTTTTTTTTACTATTTTTCTTATGTAAAATATTCAATTTTCAGATAATGAGTACATCTTATTCGTACTTCACCTTACTGCGCCAATATACGGGTAACAAAAAAACATAAAATAAATAAAGTACATTGAAATAGCATTTACATTGTTTTATTCCATAAGCTTATTATGGTTATTTATTTTATTTAGCAACTAGTTTTAGATATAATTAGGATAATGAGCTTCAACTCGCCAACATACTGCTTCTACAGTTTGGCGAGAGAATATCATTATAGGTACATATACAGTCTATATACATATATCTCGTCGATATCGGCAGTCTTACCACTACAATTAAGTATTTTAAAATGCAAGGATAGATAAAGGCGTGTGTTACATGGATAGTAGGAATTATTTGAATTACTTTGTATGAAAACATATATTTTATTTTTATTTAGTTAAAATAAAATTACTTAGTTATGCAGTTCGGCTCCTATATGCGGACTTGTCAAAACCTTGAAGTTATGGGGAATCTCCGCAACATTCTGTATATAAAAATGATTTTATGATCCTAAGTGCAAATCTCGAGTATGGCTGAACCGATTTTGCAATTTTTTTTAGAATACTTCTTGAAGTATTAGGTAATTTTAATGATTCTTACCAGTTTTTTTAAAGGTAGGATAGGGTAGAGTTACTGCAGGGTAGAGTAGGGTAGCATAGGGTAGGAATAGGGAAGAAGTGCACAAAATATGGGGAATCATAATACATGTGACATAAGTCAAAGCGAAGCTTCTCCGGGTCTGCTTGTAATAGGGTAATAATTTTGTTAAATCATTTCAATAAAAAAAATAATAATTAAACAAATAAAAAACCCGACTGAATAAAGTATAAAAAATATAAGAAAACAGTCGGGACCTTAAATATTGGATAGAATGATTTTCTTCTACATTATTTAATAGGTCCCGACTGTTTTTTAATTGCTTTCTACACTTCTGGACTGAGCTTGTTTTATTTCTTTTCAGTTTTATTATACTTTATGCATTCGGGTTTTTTTATTTGTTTAATTAATTAATTTATTTCACACTTTTTAGTTACGATAGATGGTTATTTTGGGATTAATTTATTACGTTTATTACAATTAAGAGTTTTTCTCGTGCTAAATGGAATATTTTTTAATAATCCCGAGTCTCCTCTGAGGTTAGATGTTATTTATTTTACAGTTTGTAAAGGAGACTGCCCACCGGCCTATACAACATCGGCCCAAGGAAGCGAGGTATACCCCGGTATAAAAGTATATGGAGATGATAATATGATGTTTAAATAATTGGCCTAATAAAAGTTTCGTTCTTGAAGAAAAATATTTTTTTTTGTTATTCTTCTTGGGTAAAATGTTCGCCGGTGTACCAAAGCGGCAAAGTAACATTTGAAGCTGTATTATTACTTCTGTTATCAACAAGCTTAACAAACAGGAAGACGAACAAACAAACTAATCATAAGTCTTCAAAAAATATCGTTAAACTCCGTCTGTATGGTCAACGATCTGATTTTTTTTCGTCAAGATTTTACTTTCCATCTATATCTATCATTTGCTATTAATGTTCTTTGAACAAATTCAGAAAAGGGTCTTAATAATGATAGACAAAGTCGAAGGCAAGAATACATCCACACATTTTATAAATAACAAAGTGTACGTAGCTTACAACTAGGTATTATATATAGATGAGCATTTGTTCCTGTCTCATGATTAACTAGGAATATGATTTAAGGATAATTAAGGTAAAGTAGCGCAATCATTAGATAACAATTACATTAAATTCACAGTAACATAATATTTTATGCGATACCAAATTAGTGATGTATTAAGCCGTTTAAATCATAAAGACTTAAGATTTTCAGACAGTTCTTTCAGGCTTTAATGACAAATTTATAGCTGTACAATATGCTATTGCGCCGAATATTTGCAGTTTTCAGAAAACTACTATTGTTTCATGGATGTTTGTAATAATTTCGTTAATATTGAAAAAGCGACTGTTGTTAAAATAATCCCAACGACTCTTAATTCTTTTATTGGCCTGTCCTGGAACTCGAACTCTGGTTCATTATGCACTAACGAACTAGCAAACCAAGTAACCAACGAGACATTATCCCTACACTTTGGTATCTGATAGATATAGATGGAAAGTAAAATCTTGTGTCACAATATTTGTGGTCGAGCTCCTTTGATATGGTTCGACCTCATAAATACAAATTGATTAAGCCAGATCACAAGGCAGCTACTGTGAACCGTTAAGTAGTTCCATTAACTGTCCTTCGTCTTCATAACCAGACCCCCAATGACAGCCATAACTAGGTGAAAAGTCCTCATCATTACAAATTAATCAAGCCCAATCACAATATAGCTACTGTAAACCGTCGAAGAGTTCCATTACCTGTCCTTCGTATTCATCATCAGACCCGTAATGACACTCGCAACCTATCTAGGTGGCAAGTCCTCGTCAATACAAATAAATCAAGCCTCATCACGAGGTAGCTACTGTAAGCCGTTGAGAAGTTTTTTTTCATTTTTTTTTACTCTTTACAAGTTAGCCCTTGACTACAATCTCACCTGATGAATTTCACCTGAATTTTTTTATTAAAATTTTTCTGGATTTATTCAAAGAACACTAATAAAACAGTGTTTGTGATCGAAATCCTTTGAAACGGCTCGAACGGTTTTTATATTTTTTTTGTAACGAAGCGAGACTAGCATATTTAGATTTGGGGAAATAAAAATTTAGTATTTTAATAATGTTCATAATCATAATGTTATGTAGCAAGGGATGAGTGAATCTATTACATATTAACGCGCATCAAGAACCTGTGTTCTCAGGAATCGGAGGCAGGGGTTATATACACTCAGCTATGACGGCTCTCAACTACTTGCACTTATCTACCATAAACTAGGTATAATAAGCAGGTATGTAAGTAGTTAGACATATTTTTTAATGCACAACCAATGAACGGACGACCGTAATATCCAAGGTAATGTAATTATTCTTTTGAGATATTAAAATTAAGTGTGCCAATTATTATAAGGGTGAAATTAATCGAACCAAGCACACGATATGATTAGACAATAAATGTAACGATTGAAAGGGACACATTTTACGAGTAGATTTCCATTATTGTGTAAAAATGGTAGTGCGAAGTCTGAAGAATATCTTTCTGAAGAGTTACTTTGATTATGACAGCCCTTTTGATCTTTTTAAATTTCATCCACAACTAAGAATTTGTCTCATGCTAAATGGAATATTTTTTAATAATCCCGAGTCTCCTCTGAGGTTAGATATTATTTATTATTTAACAGTTTGTAAACAAGTTTGGTATTACGGACCATACTCATAAAACACTTAAGCTACGCTTGGTAGGTATTAAGTTTCATCTTCAGTTCTTCCTGTCTTGCTGATGGATTTTTTTGCTATCTAAAGGTACAGCTACCTACTAGCGGACGCCCGCCACTTCGTTTAAACATAAAGCGTGTAAAGACATAGACTTTTTTCACTGCTTAAGCGTTATGACAAATAAATTCTAATCACATTAACGATTTCTGTTCTACATATTGGACAAAGCATATTATTTAAAGATAGATGTGCACATTTTGCACATGTTATAGCGTGACCGCAAGGTCTATAGCAGCCCGTCACTTCATTGTCAAAACAAATTTTGCAGAAAAGTCTGGATTTTTTCACATATTCGACAGACTCATTGACATCAGCTTTTAAACATATTTTATTATTGTTTGCACACCTTTCATGGTTTTCAGTTATTTCACATGACTCGTTGATAACTCTTTGCATATATTCTACCCTTCATGAGTAAAACATAGGGACAGAACTGAAACCATCGAGCGTGAACTGAAACCACGGCAGATCCTCACGACTCTAGTCCTTGAGCTTGCCTCCACAAAAATAACAAATTACTCTATCGTTTATACCTGTATAAAAAAAACCGGCACTCGCCATTTATTCAGGGCTCTGAATTAAATCTTGGGGCCAAGTTTTAAAACTATTTAAGCGCGCACTTTGTGTAGCTTAACTATGGTATTCAGGATCAAACGACATCTCTGTACAAATATACTCGTAGTAAGTAGCTTAATGTTACAGTTGGAAATGCTTGCAAAGCAGTGAAAAATAAGTCTATGTCTTTACACGCTTTATGTTTAGGTTTGCATCGACATAACGTGCAGTGTAAACCTAAAAGAAATTTTATTTTAATTGTTCAGATTGATCGGGTGTACGATATCCAATGAAACATTGTAATTAACCGACTTCTTTCATTGTGTGTTTCGAGCATCTGACTAAACATAATATCAGATCTCCGATGCGCTATTCGCGCGGACTAGCGCATGTGTAATGCGATCGGGTATTGTGATTATTAGTAAACCATATTTGGGCTTCTAGATCAGCCGATAAAAAACATTGGTGATGCAGAACCCCCAATTCTACCCTACTATCACAGTCTTGGAAATCTTGTTATACATAGAAGAGTACACCCAATCCTACAAAAGATTTTTTTACTCTTTGGAGACGATATGCAAAAATAACTAACTTATGCCCGTGTCTAGTAAGACGTGGGTTTCAATCTCCTTTTCGTTTGTACAAATTACTATTTTGTCTCACATAAACTATACTGTTATATATATACTGACAGGCTACTGTTAAAATGCCTATTTCTTTAAACTTTTGACGAAGGGACTCGCGCGATTTGAATTGATATATTGCTCGAATTGCTCTTTTTGAAGTTCAAATATAGATTGTATTTCGGCAGCCTTGCCCCACAATAAAATACCGTAAGACATTACGCTGTGAAAGTACGCAAAATAAACAAGCCTAGCTGTATCAATATCAGTAAACTGTCTTATTTTTCTCTCGGCAAATGCCGCTGAGCTAAGTTTACCAGACAGTTTTTCTATGTGAGCACCCCACTGAAGTTTACAATCCAAGGTCACTCCCAGGAAAATTAGGGAACTCTCCATTTTCAGTATTTCACCATCGATCATTATAGACTTATCTAATTTTATAACATATTTTGGCAATGAAAACTCAATACATTTAGTTTTCTTGGCATTTAAAAATAGATTATTTGCAGTGAACCAATGCGACACATGCGATATGGCACGGTTTACGTCGTCAGAGTTATCTTTATTTCTGTCGATCTTAAAAATTAAGGATGTGTCGTCAGCAAACAGTACAATCTCACATATGCCGCTGACATGGTATGGTAAATCGTTTATGTAAACTAAGAATAGAAAAGGAACCAGAATTGAACCCTGTGGGACGCCCATTATAGTAGTAGAACCGTACGACTTTATATCATTTATGCATTACCTTTTGTGTTCTATCACTGAGATAAGAGACAACGAGATCGAGTGCAACACTTTTGATGCCACAGTGGCTTAACTTGAGTAAAAGAGTGATATGGTCAACACAATCGAACGCCTTGGACAGATCACAGAACACACCAATAGCATTCTTAAAACTTTCCCATGCTTCATAAATAAATTTTAAAAGTTTAGCCCCTGCATCAGTCGTATTGCGACCTTTTGTAAATCCATACTGTTCAGGATGAAACAAGTTATTTAAATTAAAATGACATAAAAGTTGATTTAATATGATTTTTTCAAAGACTTTGCTAAGTGTTGGCAATATAGTAATCGGTCTATAATTATTAAGATCAGATTTGCCATGCTTCATTAGGTTCGGAAAAATACCTAAGTCCACACATTCATTTAAAATAACGGCTAAGTGGGGAGCAATTACATCAATGATATTAGATATTACTTTCACTGGCATACCCCACAGATCTCCAGTTCTTTTTAATTTTAACAAATTGAAAGATTTTTTTAATGTCTGATACAGTTATGTGGTGAAATTCAAAAAGAACGTTGCACTCTTTAACATTGCCTCTTAATAGCCTCTGGGCTTCCATAGCAGACGAATCCAGTGAATCTGTTAACAAGATAGGAGCATTCTGGAAAAAAATCATCAAATGCATTAACAACCTCTTTATCAGTGTTTACCTTTTTGACATTGACAATTCAAAACTCTTATCAAGTGGTTTGATTTTTCCTGATTCTCTATTAATTATATTCCAGGTGGTCTGTATCTTGTTCTCAGACTCAATTATTCTCTGTTTTATGTGTAACGATTTCGCAAGAATACAAACACGATTGAAAATTTTTGAGTAACTTTTTACATAATCTAAATAAGTTCGCGTTTGAGTATATTGTTTTTCCTCATACAACTCGTACAATTTATCTGTACTTTTATAGATGGCTATAGTAGCCCATTCGCTAAACTTTAATTTTTAGGTAGCATTAATGCGTTTAAAGTTAAAAATTTTACTAAACTCTCTGTTCATTGTCTTGAAAAGTGTACCAAAGAGCATGTCAGGATGACTATTTTCAAATGCAAGACTTGGAATTTTAGAAATAATTGTGTTTTTGAATTGCGTGACTGTATTAAGGGTCTGGTGATGGAGACGAAGGACAGTGAAGAGAACTCCTCGACGGTTCATAGTAACTACCTTGTGTTTGGACTCGACTAATTTGTATTAATGAGAAATTTCCACCTAGATGGGTTGTGACTGTATTAAGGGTTTGGTGATGAAGATGAAGGACAGTGAAGAAAACTACTCGACGGTTCACAATAGCTACCTTGTGTTTGGAGTTGATTAATTTTATATTGATGAGAATTCAAATTAAAAAGTTTGCGCTAAGTTGGCTGTGTGGCCGCAGCATTTTTTTTATAATTAGTTCATTTTGAAATTCAAAATTCAAAATTCAAAATTCATTTATTTCAAGTAGGCTCAGTTTACAAGCACTTTTGACACGTCAGTTGACTATTTGTAAAGATTCTACCACCGGTTCGGAAGGCAGGTTCTGCTGAGAAGATACCGGCAAGAAACTCAACAGTTGCTCTTTTGAAAAAGTCATACAGTATTACAATTTACATTTGATAACAATTAAATTACAATTTCTTATAGTTTTATTTCCTGTGTGAAGGTGGAAGCTGATCCAATGGCCTCCATGCACCTTTGTCGTTAAGGAACTCATCAATAGTGTAGTAACCTTGACTAAGTAAATGTTTTTTAACACATTGCTTAAAGTTGTGCATTGGCAAGTCCATCACAGTCTTGGGGATCTTGTTATAGAAGAGTACACCCAAACCCACAAAAGATTTTTTAACTCTTTGGAGACGATATGCAGAAATAACTAACTTATGCCCGTGTCTAGTAAGACGTGGGTTTAGATCTCCTTTTCGTTTGTACAAATTAATATTTTGTCTCACATAAACTATACTGTTATATATATACTGACAGGCTACTGTTAAAATGCCTATTTCTTTAAACTTTTGACGAAGGGACTCGCGTGATTTTAGTTGATATATTGCTCGAATTGCTCTTTTTTGAAGTACAAATATAGAATGTATATCAGCAGCCTTGCCCCACAACAAAATACCGTAAGACATTACGCTGTGAAAGTACGCAAAATAAACAAGTCTAGCTGTATCAACATCAGTAAACTGTCTTATTTTTCTCACTGCAAAAGCAGCTGAGCTGAGTTTACCTGACAGTTTTTCTATATGAGCACCCCACTGAAGTTTAGAATCCAAGGTCACTCCCAGGAAAACTGTGGAATTCTCTATTTCTAGTGTTTCACCATTGATCATTATAGACTTATCTAATTTTATAACATTTGGTAATGAAAACTCAATACATTTAGTTTTCTTTGCATTTAAAAGTAAGTTGTTAACAGTGAACCAATGCGACACATGCGATATGGCACGGTTTACATCGTCGGAATTATCTTTACTTCTGTCACTCTTAAAAATTAGGGATGTGTCGTCAGCAAACAGTACTATCTCACAGATGCCGCTAACATGGTGTGGTAAATCGTTTATGTACACTAGGAATAGAAAAGGACCCAGAATTGAACCCTGTGGGACGCCCATTGTGTTAGAAAAACCGCGAGACTTTGAATCATTTATGCATACCTTTTGTGTTCTATCACTAAGATAAGAGGCGATGAGATCGAGTGCAACACTTTTTATGCCATAGTGGCTTAACTTAAGTAAAAGAATGTTATGGTCAACACAATCGAATGCTTTGGACAAATCACAAAATACACCAATAGCATTCTTAGCATTTTCCCATGCATCATATATATGTTTTAAAAGTTTAGCACCTGCATCAGTTGTACTGCGACCTTTAGTAAAACCATACTGTTCAGGGTGAAATAAATTATTTAAATTAAAATGACTTAAAAGTTGATTTAAAATGATTTTTTCAAAAACCTTACTAAGTGTTGGCAGGTGTTTGTACATAAAACTCTTCCTCAAGTACTTCATTGACGTCTGAACAGGCTGTATAGTCAACGATCATTGCCTGTCCCCAAATTTAGTTCGGGACAAATAAAAAAAAAACATAAAACTCTTCACAGCCGATGACAGCAGTTCTAATTTTAAAGTTCATTCCGGCTCTTAGGTGGGAAGTATTTTATATGAGATTTTCCCTTCTTAGGAGGAAAGCAGCATTTTTAACCCAATACTCGCTATAAAACAACACTACTTTCCGAGTATGAGAAACGAAAAAGCTTTTTAAAGATTTTGCTTTTAATTTATTTCTTTATTGCAGATTTATTTTTCCAGTATTAAGCGGTACCGTGTCATTAATAGCGGCATCATTAGAAGCGATCTTCATTTATCACGGAGTAACAGTGAAGGATTATTCGTTTGCAACAGAATGTTTCTGTTATTTCATCATTTTAACTCTCATTCCCTTGATTTATACAAGTATGATTTTAAATAGGAAGAAGATCATGGATCTGCTTAACTCTATGAACAGGGATTTTCTGTATATTTGCAGTTTGGGGTCGAAGTATAGGTGAGTGCCTATTGAATTATTAACTAGTGGAAACCTGCAACATCATGGTTCGCGTGAAATTATTTTTTTTATAAAAACTGTGAATCATGGATTTTTTTAGGATAAAAGTAGCGGTCCAATTTATCTACATACATGAAAATGTAAGAAACTGACCGACAGACATAAATACAGATAGACCGACAGACAGACACACAGGCAGAAATACAGAAAGACAGACAGACAAACTTACTTTCGCATTGATAATGTTAGTAGTAGTAGAATTTCCAAGTTACCTGCAGGTACATAGGTATACAAAGAACACTTTCTGGAACTTAAGATTCTTAAGAACTAAGAATTCTAACTTTCTGTGACCAACAAACAAACAAACAATAATAGCTACTTCCACTGATTTCTCATAATTTCAGAAGCACGTTTTTAGAAGGACAACTGCTGATATGGCGGCTATACTTAGCGTGGTTCATGTATATCGTATCTATCGACTTAACTTACTTGGGAACGACAATAGGTAAGTAGGTACCTAATATTTTAAATTAACACTTGTGCCACTTAACGCGGTTTCAATTTTTTCTGCTGCGACTCCCGGTCTTGACTCTGTCTCTCTGATACGACACGGAGTCAATATATCACCGCAAATTACCTACTTAAGGGCCCGCCTTACTTCCCAGAGAACCAGCGTAGGTTAATTTATCAGGTCTCATGTCATCATCAAAACTTATTTCTGATGGCTCGATCAGCGCAGGAATATTTTTGGTGGCAAGAGTCTTTTTTTATTGTATAGTTAAGAGAACCATGCTGAAACAGCCTATTTTGAAACGGCAATTGTCACAGCATTGATGCCCATATGAAATAGTTTTAACTTACGGAGTTCCAATTTTTCCGCATAGATAGATATGTGCTGCAAAGTGACGTTCCCAGTTCCAAATTTTCGGTTTAAAATAAAGTGCCAAACTTTTTTAGATGATAAAGAATGGAGCCCAGAGCCCCTTTCTGATAAAGCTAGAAGCCTAGCTCGATCAGGTCACTTGTTAGATTTTGGACCAAATTTTAATGTTAGATCCTTATCCATCTAATTAAAGCAAAGACAAAAGGCCACACCATTGTCTTTTAATTAGATGAACACGGAACGCAAGTCTTTATCGTCACAATCGATTGCTTTGGCGTTTCGTCATCATATTGAAATTCTTCTCTTTATATTTTTTTCAGCTATACTTATGTATCAAAGTTTGTTTGCAACTCAAACTGAAAATATAGTTAGACCCCTTATGTTTCCGCTATGGCTGCCTGAAGACGATCCTTATCGCACCCCAAATTACGAAATTTTCATGTTTTGGGAAATAGTTCTCATGTTGATCGTCATACAAACGATCTGCTGTAAGTTTAATTTTTAATATTAGATCATTGAAATGTGTATTTCTAATAGGTAAATATTATTTAGTTTAAAAAAGCTAAAATCACGCTTTTAAAACAGCATCTGTGTCTTTGTCTTAACATTTTGTCACCCTATAGTTACGCCACTGTAAATTAGTAATTTGTGAGAATTCTAATTTTCTAGCATACGTCTACTTACTATTTCATATTCTGCTCCATCACTATTACCTGATGAGTATGATCATCTTTGACTGCGAAGTGCTGTTCGTTGGTTTGGATGAGAGCGTGGTGCGATTGCCCAAACATGACCCTCGTCGGATGGGTGTGCAAACAATCCTGAACAGCAGGATGAGACGAATTGTTAAATGGCATAATTTGGTTTTTCAGTAAGTACCTACCTACTGTCTTGGTCCATTAGTAGCCTATGTTGCGGATCATGACCATAATTTCAAATTCTGGGTCGAGCTACTTGAGAGATTTGCGAGATGCTCAGTTTTTCTTTCTCCTTATTTATTCTTTACAAGTTAGTCCTTGACTACAATCTCACCTGATAAGTGATGATGCAATCCAAGATGAAAACGGGCTTAAAAACACATAATCTTCGGTTTCTACACGAGGTACCGGAACGCTAAGTCTTTGCCGATAGAAAAAATCATCCTAAAAATATCAGTTAATCTCTCATCCCGGAGTCATGTTACATCTCCGTGCCTCGGAGAGCACGTTAAGCCGTCTATATCGATTTCTATAATTAACATCTGATAGTGGTCGTTAATGTATTTAACATTATCAGCAATAAGTCCGCCACTCCGACTCCGGTAGGCTGATTGCGCGTATGTTGTCCAGCGAAGGCGAGTGGTGGAAAAGGAAGAGAAAAAAAGAGAATACTCTAGAAGCAGTTACGACGATGTAATGACATGCAATTCCGTGCTGAGATTTAAAAAGTCCACCAACCTGCATACTTTTAGCAGCGTGGTTGGTCTGAGCTCCTTATCCCCTCTCCTAAACGAACGGAGGCCAGACCCTGTAGTGGACCGTTAAAATAGACTGATAATGCCTTGTTACTATAATACTATTGGTCAAAAATAAAGCTTTAATTATGACTTCAGGACCCACTGGATTCGAATCTAGCTAAAGATATTCTCATTTGTTAAACGACACTATGGTATTAGGTCCTTACCTACGAAATTGCCGTTTTGTATGAAAAAAATGTTTCATGTATTTTTTATTTGTATTAATCAAAATCACCCACGCAACCAATACATCTTTGCCAACGCAGTAGCAGTTTATTGATGGGACGAGAGGCGACAAATTCTTCAAAGGCATTTTGCACTGCCTCTCGGGTATTGAATTTTTTTCTCGCCTAGAAGTTATCCAAAGTCTGGAAAAAGTAGTAGTCTGTTGGCGCAAGGTCTGGTGAGTAGGGCGGATGACGAAGAGCTTCCAACCCCAGTTCTTGCAACTTGGAGACCGTCTGCTGTGCAGTATGAGGTCGCGCGTTGTCGTACAGGAGCAGTGGAGAGGAGCGATTGACCAATGCTGGTTTAAGATATGCCAGTTTCTCCGTCATTGTGTTCAGTTCTTCACAGTACACATCTGCAGTAATGCTCATCCCGTTTGGTAAGAAGCTGTGATGAATCACACTGGCGCTACCAAACAGTCACCATCACTTTTCTAAGGGTAAGTTTTTGTTCAGAGCATTGTTTAGGTGCTGAACCAGGATCCAACCAACTTGCAGAGCGCATGGAAAAATGGAATCTATTTTTCATCGCATGCGGTTCAAAATTCGTCCATTTGTGTGTCTGTTGACCAGTGCAAGGCACGTCTCGGCGCGTACTTCGCGCTGGCGATCTTTGAGTTCATGGGGGCAACCATTTGTTGACCTTTTTTACCTTGCCAGTTTGACGCAAATGGACCAATATTGTTTTGACGCTAACATTGAAAGCTGCTGCTAATTCAGCCGTAGATTGTGTATCATCAGCTTACATAATGGCCTTTAATCGTCATTTTCAACCAAAGTCTTCAGACGACCGCGAGGTTAATTTTTCAGGTCGAAATTCCCAGAACGGAAGCGAGCGAACCAATAACAGTTGGTGCATTGGTTTGTAGTGAACCTCCCTAAACGTCGTAGACGTTGCGTGCCGCTTGTGCCGTGTTTCTGTCACGACGGTACTCATATTCCATAATTTTTACTTCAATTTTCAACGTATCCATGACTAAAAAGTCTGAAATGCGATGAAAATGTAACTCTATCAATAAACTACTCTTAGAAAAAGAATTCCATGTTTTTAAAATATAATTAATTTGAAATTAGAATTCTTAGGCAAAGAAAAATTATTTTGATTTGAAATGGATGGTATTGCAGAACGGCAACTTCATAGGTAAAGAGGTATCATGGGAGTGTATAGTAAATAATTTTTAAGGCCTTAATTTTGGTTTTTTCTAATTTATTAATCTGCTGTTGTAAAATAAATTTGACAGGTCTATCGAAGCAGTTTCATCAATCTTCGGACCACCGCTTGTTTACCAAGTAATGTTCAGTTCAGTTCCCATTTCTTTGATGGCATATCAAGTAGCTGATGTAAGTACCTTAAGTTGAAATAGTCGTTACCGTCATCATTAACAATCCATATTCGGGTCACTGTTGAGCACGAGTCTCCTCCAAGAATTAGAGAGGTTAGACTAATTATAGTCCAGCACGATGGCCCAATGCAAAGTCAATCTGCATTGAGCCAGCGTAGTTTAAACTCGAAGAAAAATTAAGAAAATTCTCAGCAATTCAGGTTTCTTCACGATGCTTTTCCTTTACCGTTTGAGACACGCCATCTTTTACGCCCTCCGAATCGAAGTCCACTGGGCTATCACGGCTCTCTGAATTATTTCCTATCCCTAATTGCGCTTTTCTCCCTAAATGTTCTCTCTTCAAAAAAATCTTTATCAAAAATGAATGTATGAAATGTGTTGCAAAGCGCAAATCTCCAGAACGTCAGAACCGATTTCGCTAATTCTTTTTTTAGAATACTCCTTGAAGTACGAGGATGGTTCTTACGGACTACGGAGAGTTTTTTTTGGGTAGGGGTAGAGGTAGAGTAGGGAAGAAGTACTTAATAAGTCTTAAGTCAAAGCGAAGCTTGACCGGGTCTGTTAGTATATTAATAAAAGTTACAAGTAGGTACCTATGTCTAATTTTTTTTTGTTGTTCAAAAAGATTCTGTTTTCAGTCGTTAGACCACGGCAAATTGAACGTCACGTTTGCAATGCTGGGTATTGCGATATGTCTTCAGCTCTGGATACCGTGCTACCTCGGAACACTGATCAGAAACAAGGTGCTTATGTAAATTTCAGACCTCATATTATTAGAACAATCAGATACCCGCGACTTCGTCCGCGTGAATATCGATGTACCCTTTCAACCCTTTCGCCACTTCTGTTTATATTATCGCCTGTTGTATGAATATATAGACTATTAATCATTTTGCAAAAATGTAACTCAAAACATGAACGGCCGGATGCCGTGCGTTTTATGTGCTTAGGTAGAATGCCCAGCCGCATTTTATGTGTTCATGTAGAACGCCCAGCCGCGTTTTATGTGCTTGGGTGGAATGCCCAGCTGAAGCCACGGTCAGAGGCTCTATCACAAACCCCCGGCCGATAGCCGGTGTACAATTGAGTGCATGGCCGTAGGCCGCGCGTTTTATGTGCTTGGGTGGAATGCCCAGCCGAAGCCACGGTCGGAGGCCTTATCACAAACCCTCGGCCGAAGTCCGGGACAAAAATGAGCGCGCGGCCAGGGGCCGCGCTTTTTATGTATATGGGCATATGTAGAATGTCCAGCCAGCCAGCCAGCCAGTCCAGTATCACAAATCCCCGGCCGAAGGCCGGTGTATAATTAACCTCCGGCCGCGCGATTATTTGTACATACATTAGTAATTTTATTATACAATTTTATGACGTCTCTCGATTTTGTGTTATCTCATGCTGACGCTAAGTGGGGCGACTTGCTTCTGTAAAGAGTAGGCATTTAAAGAGCGATATAAGGACGAGCGCCTTATATCGCAAGTTGATCCGGCCAACCGATCGGGTACGGTCGGCTTCAGTACGCTCGTGGCTTTCGAGCCATCCACATTTCTTATTGTGTAATTCCTTATCAGAGTAACTTCAGTGGAAAAAGCGAGTGTTAGTTAACTGTCAAAAGCGCCTTAAACCTTACATTCAACGTTCACAAGTGCGTGAATCCACTCAAGGTCACACTCTGTCATTCTAGGGTCTTATTTTGGTTACAGTTCGATTTGTTAATTAAGTTGTCCTGACAAATACTGTAAATCATTTGATATTGTGAAACCTTTGTTCGACATTGATTTTCTTATTTTTGTAATCCACTTTTGAAGCTTCTGCTAAAAATATTATGAAGAAAGAATATTATATACAAAAGGCGGCAATGTCGCTAATAGACTTTTAAATATTATGTGACTCATTAAAATAAATACTCTATTGACGACATGTCAGATGCAGTTACTAGGGCTGTGGTTTCAAAGAGAGGTTTGATACCCAGCGCCGGTAAGATGCGGCGTAGAAGTTTTATGTGATTATTAGAGCTATGGGTAAATTCACGGATTATCGAGGGTAAAACGAACTTGTACCTCTTCCAAGTAATGGAAATGAAAGTCCATTTCCATCGTAGACTTCATCGTCACTTTACGTAAGGTATGATCGCAGTCAAGGACTAATTTGCCATTAAATAAAAAATCCTGGCAGGCATTTTCCGTGGGCGACGCCATGTGGAGCAGCGGTTGGCACGAGACGCCGCTGGGCCGGCTGCTGCGCGCAGACATCACGCTGGTCATCATGCGCTCCCAACTCCCTGTCAGCATCAAGTTCACGGGGCTGCCCAACCTGGAGCTCGAGACTTTCTCCTCGGTTTGTATAACCAATACAAAATTGTATCATTCCGATTTTAGTTTTGATGGTGGGAATTATGATATTCGGAGAGGCAAACATTCAGACAGGCAGACAGGCTGACAGGCAGACAGGTGGACAGACATGCCGATAGGCAAACAGGTAGACAGGCAGACAGGCCGACAGGTAGACAGGTAGACCGGCGGACAGATAGACAAGCAGACAGGCTGATAGGCAAACAGGTAGACAGGCAGACAGGCCGATAGACAGACAGGCAGAGGATTACAATCTTCTGCCTGTCTGCTTGCCAGGTTTTCACAGATTATGTATTAATGTTGCCGCTATTACAACCTAAAACAATAGGTAAAGTATGTTCATTGTTATTTTTTTTTTCTGTCAAAATAGACAGAAAAAATGAGTGGCCTTAAAATTGATTCAATTTATAACTTTTAAAGTATTGGAAAAAGCCTTGACAGACATTTTAACCTTATTTATTTTTATAGCCAGATAATTTTATCTCGTTAGGTCATTACAATGTCAATAAGTAGGTATACGCAAGTAGGTACCAATCTACTTATGAACTGGCCACATCAAAGACACTTTTTTGCCAAGTCTGAATATTTATCTTTTTGCTTGAGTTTTATGTTACGTGTAGGTACGTAGATATGTATATCAAAAAGAGCCATAGAAAATGTATGTTAATATGTTAATAAAATGATATTTTGAACTACATTAAACCCTATTGTAATGTTGAGTCTTCTTATTAAAAAAAAATTAAAACCAAAAATCATAGTAAAATAAAAATCACCATAAGAAAAATGTGGTGTTTCCATCTGAGAATAGAAGACTAATGCCAACGACATTGAAGAATAAGTAGTTTCCATATTATATTTTACAGGCATCGTGACTTTATCTATGCGGTTTTAATTTTTTTTTTACTGTTTTTCTTATGTAAAATATTCAATTTTCAGATAATGAGTACATCTTATTCGTACTTCACCTTACTGCGCCAATATACGGGTAACAATAAAACATAAAATAAATAAAGTACATTGAAATAGTATTTACATTGTTTTATTCCATAAGCTTATTATGGTTATTTATTTTATTTAGCAACTAGTTTTAGATATAATTAGGATAATGAGCTTCAACTCGCCAACATACTGCTTCTACAGTTTGGCGAGAGAATATCATTATAGGTACATATACAGTCTATATACATATATCTCGTCGATATCGGCAGTCTTACCAGTACAATTAAATATTTTAAAATGCAAGGATAGATAAAGGCGTGTGTTACATGGATAGTAGGAATTATTTGAATTACTTTGTATGAAAACATATATTTTATTTTTATTTAGTTAAAATAAAATTACTTAGTTATGCAGTTCGGCTCCTATATGCGGACTTGTCAAAACCTTGAAGTTATGGGGAATCTCCGCAACATTCTGTATATAAAAATGTTTGTAAGATCCTAAGCGCAAATCTTGAGTATGGCTGAACCGATTTTGCAATTTTTTTTAGAATACTTCTTGAAGTATTAGGTAATTTTAATGATTCTTACCAGTTTTTTTAAAGGTAGGATAAGGTAGAGTTACTGCAGGGTAGAGTAGGGTAGCATAGCGTAGGAATAGGGAAGAAGTGCACAAAATATGGGGAATCATAATACATATGTGACATAAGTCAAAGCGAAGCTTCTTCGGGTCTGCTTGTAATAGGGTAATAATTTTGTTAAATCATTTCAATAAAAAAAATAATAATTAAACAAATAAAAAAACCCGACTGCATAAAGTATAAAAAACATAAGGAAACAGTCGGGACCTTAGATATTGGATAGAATGTTTTTCTTCTACATTATTTAATAGGTCCCGACTGTTTTCTAATTGCTTTCTACACTTCTGGACTGAGCTTGTTTTATTTCTTTTCAGTTTTATTATACTTTATGCAGTCGGGTTTTTTTATTTGTTTAATTAATTTATTTATTTCACACTTTTTAGTTACGATAGATGGTTAAGTTCGGATTTATTTATTACGTTTATTACAATTAAGAGTTTTTCTCGTGCTAAATGGAATATTTTTTAATAATCCCGAGTCTCCTCTGAGGTTAGGTTATGTTATTTATTTTACAGTTTGTAAAGGAGACTGCCCACCGGCCCATACAACATCGGCCCAGGGAAGCGAGGTATACCCCCGTATAAAAGTATATGGAGATGATAATATGATGTTTAAATAATTGGCCTAATAAAAGTTTATTTCTTGAAGAAAAATACATTTTTTTTGTTACTCTTCTTGGGTAAAATGTTCGCCGGTGTACCAAAGCGGCAAAGTAACATTTGAAGCTGTATTATTCTTCTGTTATCAACAAGCTTAACAAACAGGAAGACGAACAAACAAACTAATCATAAGTCTTCAAAAAATATCGTTAAACTCCGGCTGTATGGTCAACGATCTGATTTTTTTTCCTCCAGATTTTACTTTTGCTATCAGTGTTCTTTGAACAAATTCAGAAAAGGGTTTTAATAATGATAGACAAAGTCGAAGGCAAGAATACATCCACACATTTTATAAATAACAAAGTGTACGTAGCTTACAACTAGGTATTATATATAGATGAGCATTTGTTCCTGTCTCATGATTAACTAGGAATATAATTTAAGGATAATTAAGGTAAAGTAGCGCAATCATTAGATAACAACTACATTAAATTCACAGTACCATAATATTTTATGCGATACCAAATTAGTGATGTATTAAGCCGTTTAAATCATAAAGACTTAAGATTTTCAGACAGTTCTTTCAGGCTTTAATGACAAATTTATAGCTGTACAATATGCTATTGCGCCGAATATTTCCAGTTTTCAGAAAACTTCTATTGTTTCATGGATGTTTGTAATAATTCCGTTAATATTGAAAAACCGACTGTTGTTAAAATAATCCCAACGACTCTTAATTCTTTTATTGGCCTGGCCTGGAACTCGAACTCTGGTTCATTATGCACTAACGAACTAGCAAACCAAGTAACCAACGAGACATTATCCCTACACTTTGGTATCTGAAAGATATAGATGGAAAGTAAAATCTTGTGTCACAATGTTTGTGGTCGAGCTCCTTTGAAACGGCTCGACCTCATAAATACAAATTGATTAAGCCAGATCACAAGGCAGCTACTGTGAACCGTTAAGTAGTTCCATTAACTGTCCTTCGTCTTCATAACCAGACCCCTAATGACAGCTATAACTAGGTGAAAAGTCCTCATCATTACAAATTAATCAAGCCCAATCACAAGATAGCTACTGTAAACCGTCGAAGAGTTCCATTACCTGTCCTTCGTATTCATCATCAGATCCGTAATGACAGTCGCAACCTATCTAGGTGGCAAGTCCTCGTCAATACAAATAAATCAAGCCTGATCACGAGGTAGCTACTGTGAGCCGTTGAGAAGTTTTTTTTATTTTTTTTTTTACTCTTTACAAGTTAGCCCTTGACTACAATCACACCTGATGGTAAGTGATGATGCAGTCTAAGATGGAAGCGGGCTAATTTGTGAGGAGGAAGATGAAAATCCACACCCCTTTTGGTTTCTACACGGCATCGTACCGGAACGCTAAATCGCTTGGCAACACGTCTTTGCCGGTAGGGTGGTAACTAGCCACGGCCGAAGCCTCCCACCAGCCAGACCTGGACTAATTAAGAAAATCTCAATCTGCCCAGCCGGGGATCGAACCCAGGACCTGATTTGTAAATCCACCGTTTTGTAAATCCACCGCGCATACCACTGCGCCACGGAGGCCATCAAAGTTCCATTAAGTGTCATTCGTCTTCATCACCAGACCCCTAATGACAATCACAAACCATATAGGTGGTTAGTTCTCGTCGAAACAAATTAATAGAGTCCAAACACAATGCATCTACTGTAAACCGTTGAAGAGTACCGGTCGTGTGTGTTTCGGTTCCATCATCAGATCAACTTCAGAGCTTCATGTAATTGTAGTGCTTTAAAGTGCCTAATGAAAAAAGTAACAAACGCTATAGCTGTTCTTACGATTTTTGACAGTTTTCCTCGATTTCTCCAGGATCCCACCATCAGGTCCTGACATGATGACAATGGGACCGCTTCAAGAGTATACCCTTTCTAACAAAAAAAGAAATTTTCAAAATTGGTTAAGAAATGACGAAGTTCTGAGGTAACAAACATTAAAAAAATAATAACATACGCTTCGAATTGAGAACCTCCTCTTTATTGATCCTCTTTTTTTTAATCGGTTAAAAATATTTTAATGCACAACCGATGAACAGACAGCCATAATATCCAAGGTAATTATTCTTTTTAGATATTAAAATTAAATGTGCCAATTATGTATTTCCAAGGGTGAAATTAATCGAAGGAAGGGTACGATATGATTAGACAATAAATGTTACGTTTGAAACGGACACATACAAGTAGAGTTCCAATATTGTCTAAAAATGGTAATGCAAAGTCTGAAAAATATCTTTATGAAGAGTTACTTTGATTATGACAGCGCTTTTGATCTTTTTAAGTTTCATCCACAACTAAGAGTTTTTCTCGTGCTAAATGGAATATTTTTTAATAATCCCGAGTCTCCTCTGAGGTTAGATGTTATTTATTTTACAGTTTGTAAAGGAGACTGCTCACCGGCCCATACAACATCGGTCTAGGGAAGCGAGGTATACCCCCGTATAAAAGTATATGGAGATGATAATATGATGTTTAAATAATTGGCCTAATCTTTCTTGAAGAAAAATAAATTTTTTTGTTACTCTTCTTGGGTAAAATGTTCGCCGGTGTACCAAAGCGGCAAAGTAACATTTGAAGCTGTATTATTCTTCTGTTATCAACAAGCTTAACAAACAGGAAGACGAACAAACAAACTAATCATAAGTCTTCAAAAAATATCGTTAAACTCCGTCTGTATGGTCAACGATCTGATTTCTTTTTCGTGTCGAGTAAGTGCCGATGGCTCCATGTGAGACCACTACGGCGTCACCGGGGGGTTTGGGCGAGCGCAGAAGCATCGTCTGTCAACGATCTGAGCTTGTCCCCGTTGTGGACGAATTAAAGATGAATTAAAACTGTCGTAAAACGTTGTAGCAAACTTGTTTGATAAAGTAATGATTTCATTAATAAAGAAGAACTATCAAGATTTTTTAGATATAAGTCTTAGACCATTAATGGTCTAAGGATATAAGTAAATTGCCGGGAGGTTAGTGTAGGCTTGGGCCGGGTATGGGCATTCCCCTTTCAAGTTTAGTATTACATAATATAAAACACATAAGCTACGCTTGGTGTTCAGTTTCATCTTTACTACAAAGTTCTTTATCTGCTGAAAGGTTTTTTTGCTTGATATTAGAGCAGGTCGTGTCGGAAACGGGTTAACATCAGAAGCGGATTTAAAGTGCAAAACACTATTATTGAAAGTCTGTCAGGTCTAATAATTCCCACCAAGAATGTTACCAATAAATGTGCAAAAAATTTGGAATGTCAGAGAATAACCTTGAGTGAAGTCCCGGACTTGTGACCGTAGGATGTAGGGTTAAAGACGTCTTTTAAAACTAGTAAACACTCCCCTTCTCCACTTTAGTTATTCTCACCACCTATTCCAAAATAATCCATGAAGAAATGGTATTTAAAAATGAAGAATCCGTAGAGAAAAAAAAAAAAAAAAAAAGAATTATCCAACAAAAGGTGTCAACGGATCGAACGTCACAACAAGAATGAGCTAGGCCGCCCGAGCGGTCTCCTAACACCCCCACTTAACTCACGGAACATTTCGTACTATCTCAGCCGATCGAATGACTCACTCGCGCCGACCCAAGCAACTCCGTTAGCGCGTACTGTTGATTTTTATTAAGACCATTTTTGCATTATTCTCGGTGTTAACGTTTAGTCATTGTACATCAATGTCGGTTGGTAATAATAAAACTGGTTTGGGGCACAGCACATCCATCGGTTAGTTTCAAATTCTAGAACGGACACAATATGGACCTACATAATATGTTAAAGCAATCGGTTCTTTTATTTCTTAAATTATTACCCTACCCTACCCATACCCTAAGTATTCTATGTCCGTCTCCTGGTTCTAAGCCTCCTCTCCGCCAATTATTATCAGCAAAATTAGTCCAGTCGTTCTTGAGTTATAAGTAATGTAACTAACACCACTTTTGCTAAATATATATAGAATAGAATAGAAGATATTTCTTGTTTCTTGATTGCAGATTGATTTGGCCAATATTAAGCGCTGCCCTGTCATTAGTAGCGACATCATTTGAAGCGATCTTCATTTACCACGGTGTAGCAGTGAAGGATTATTCGTTTGCAACAGAATGTTTCTGTTATTTCATCATTATGACTGCCGTTCCCGTGGTTTATACAAGTATGATTTTAAATAGGGAGAAGATCGTGGATCTTCTTAACTCTATGAACAGGGATTTTCTTCATATTTGCAGTTTGGGGTCGAAGTATAGGTGAGTACCTACGGAATTATTATAGGTGTGTATAGTAGAAGCCTGCAACAGCAAGGCTCGAAGAAAGACCGTGAGAATCATATATTTTTCTGGAATAAAAGTAGCAGTCCAATTTATCTCTATACCCGATAATGAAAAGGTAACAAACAGACATACATACAGACAGATATACAGACATACAGATAGGCCGACAGACAGACAGAAATACAGAAAGACAGACAGACAACTTACTTTAGCATTAATAGTAATATTGTTTGTTTGTTAGTAGTAGTAGAATTCTCAAGTTTAGTTGCACATAGGTATACAAATAACATTTTCTAGAACTTATTGAATTTTAGAAAATGTTCTGTAGAAGGATTCTTAAGAAATAAGAACTTTCTGTGACCAACAAAAAAACAATAATAACTACTTCCACTGATTCCTCATAATTTCAGAAGCACGTTTCTAAAAGGACAACTGCTGATATGGCAGCTATGCATAGCGTGGTTCACATTTGTCACAACTGTCGTCTTTACCTTCTTAGCAACGACAATAGGTAAGTTATGTTAATTAATAGTTGAGCCACTTACCGCAGTTTAAGGTTTTTCTGCTGCGGCTCCCAGTCTTGATTCTATCTCCCTGATATCACACGGAGTCAATATATCAACGCAACTCTTTTCCCAGGGAACCAGTGTAAATTCATAAAATCTCATGTCATCATCAAAACTTATTTCTGATGGCTCGATCAGCGCAGGAATATTTATGGTGGCTAGAGTCCTTTATTATTGTATTTTTTTTTATTTTTTACAAGTTACGCCCTTGACTACAATCTCACCTGATGGTAGTGATGATGTAGTCTAAAATGGAAGCGGGCTAACTTGTTAAGAGAAGGATGAAAATCCACACCCCTTTCTGTTTCTACACGGCATCGTACCGGAACGCTAAATCGCTTGGCGGTACGTCTTTGCCGGTAGGGTGGTAACTAGCCACGGCCGAAGCCTCCCACCAGCCAGACCTGGACAAATTAAGAAAATCTCAATCTGCCCAGCCGGGGATCGAACCCAGGACCTCCGTCTTGTAAATCCACCGAGCATACCACTGCGCCACGGAGGTCATCAAAAATAGTTATAGTTAAGTTATGTATAGTTAATAGAACCACGCCGAACAGGCGGCATTTAGCATAAGAGCACTGGTATCTATTTGAAAGAGTTTTAACTCACGGAGTTCCAACTTTTCCTCATGGACATCTATGCTCTAAGCAGTGTTGTTCCCAGTCTGAAGCACAGTGATGTTCCCAGTCTGCGGCCTAGAGCCGCACGAAAACTTTCGATATCTAATAAAGTACCAAGATTTACCAAGATGACAAAGCATGGAGAGTCCAGAGCCCCTTTCTGATAAAGCTAGAAGCCTGGCTCGATATAAGATCACTTGTTAGATTTTGGACCAAATTTTAATGTTAGATCCTTATCCATCTAATTAAAGCAAAGACAAAAGACCACACTATTGTCTTTTAATCAGATAAACACGGGACGCAAGTCTTTATCATCACAATCGATTGCTTTGGCGTGGTCTCACCTTAATGAAATTCTTCTCTTTATATTTTTTTCAGCTATACTTATGTACCAAAGTTTGTTTGCAACTCAAACTGAAAATATAGTTAGACCCCTTATGTTTCCGCTATGGCTCCCTAAAGACGATCCTTATCGCACCCCAAATTACGAAATTTTCATGTTTTGGGAAATAGTTCTCATGTTGATCGTCGTACAAACTTTCTGCGGTAAGTTTAATTTTATTATAAGGCCATTGAAATGTGTATCTATAATACGTAAATATTATTTAAGCTAAAATCACACTTTTTGAACAGCAAATGTGTCTTTAGGCTCTTGGCATTTTTTCACCACTGTAAATTAGTAATTTGTAAGAATTCTCATTTTCCAGCATACGTCTACCTGCTATTTCATATTCTACTCCATTACTATTACCTGATGAGTATGATCATCTTCGACTGCGAAGTGCTGTTCGTTGGTTTGGACGCGAGCGTGGTGAAATTGCCCAAACATGACCCTCGTCGGATGGGTGTGCAAACAATCCTGAACAGCAGGATGAGACGAATTGTTAAATGGCATAATTTGGTTTTTCAGTAAGTACCTACCTGCTGTCTTGGTCAATTGGTAGCCTATGTTGCGGATCATGATCATGCTTTCGGTTGAGCTATTTGAGATGCTCAGTTTTTCTTTCTTCTTTTTTATTCTTTACAAGTTAGCCATTGACATCTGATAAGTGATGATGAGAACGGGCTAAGGAGGAGGATGAAAATCCACATATCCACATAAATTTCGATTTCTACACGAGGTGCCGGAACGCTAAATCGTTAAGTCTTTGCCGATGAAAAAATCGTCCTAAGAAATATCAGTTTAACTCTCATCCCGGAGTTGGTCGTGTTACATCTGCGTGCCTCGGAGAGCACATTAATCGGTTATTATATCGGTTTCTATCATTAACATCTGATAGTGGTCGTAGAGAGAGACGGAGAGCTTCCAACCCCAGTTCTTGCAATTTGGAGACCGTCTGCTGTGCAGTATGAGGTCGCGCGTTGTCGTGCAGGAGCAGTAGAGAGGAGAGATTGACCAATGTTGGTAGGATGCCAGCTTTTCCATAATTGTGTACAGTTCTTCACAGTACACATCTGCAATAATGCTCGTCCCGTTTGGTAAGAAGCTGTGATAAATCACTCCGGCGCTAGACCACCAAACAGTGACCATCACATTTCTAGTGGTAAGTTTTCGTTTAGTGCATTGTTTAGGTGCTGAACCAAGATCCAACCAATTTGCTGAGCACTTGCGGTTATCAAACAGAATCCATTTTTCATGTAACAATGCGGTTTTCCGCATAATTCCTTCATTTGTGTGTCTGTTGAGCAGTGCAAGGCACGTCTCGATGCGTACTTCGCGCTGGCGATCATTGAGTTCGTGGGGCACCCATTTGTCAAGCTTTTTTACCTTGCCGATTTGACGCAAATGTACCAATATTGTTTTGGCGCTAACATTTAAAGCTGCTGCAAATTCAGCCGTATATCATCAGCTTCCACAATCGCCTTTATTTCGTCATTTTCAACCAAAATCTTCAGACGACCGCGAAGTTCATTTTTCAGGTCGAAATTCCGTCAGAACGAAAGCGAGCGAACCAATAACAGTTGGTGCGATGGTTTGTAGCGCTAGCTCCGTAAACGTCGTAGACGTTGCGTTCCGCTTGTGCCGCGTTGCTGCCACGACGGTACTCATATTCCATAATTACTCGAATTTTTAACGTATCCATGATGACGAAAAAGACTGAAATGCGATGAAAATTAATCAATAAACTACACTTGGAAAAGAATTCTATGTTTTTAAAATAAAATTAATTTGAAATTAGAATCCTTAGCCAAAGAAAAATTATTTTGATTTGAAATGGCTAGTATTGCAGAACGGCAATTTCATAGGTAAAGAGGTATTATGGGAGTGTATAGTAAATATTTTTTAAGGCCAGCACTTTTTTTTTCAATTTATTAATCTGCTGTTGTTAAATAAATTTGACAGGTCTATCGAAGCAGTTTCATCAATCTTCGGACCGCCGCTTGTTTACCAAGTAATGTTCAGTTCACTTCCCATTTCTTTGATGGCATATCAAGTAGCTGAAGTAAGTACCTACCTATCTATAAGAAAAGTAAACGTTAAATAAGTTGAAATAGTCGTTATCGTTATCATTAACAACCCACAGTCGGGTCACTGTTGAATACAAGTCTCCTGCTAGAATTAGAGAGGTTAGGCTAATAGTCCAGCACGCTGGCCCAATGCGGTGCCAATCCGCATTGGGCCAGCGCCCTCCGAATCGAAGGCAATCGAAGTCCACTGGGCTATCGGCTCTCTGAAATTATTTTCTGTCCCTAATTGCGCTTTTCTCCCCAAACATAGAGGTGTGCTGCCCTCCTCAAAAAATGTATAACATAAAAATGAATGTATGTCGTGTTGCAAAGCGCAAATCTCGAGCACGTCTGAACCAATTTCGCTACTTCTTTTTATTAGAATACTCCTTGAAGTACGAGGATGGTTTTTACGGAGAGTTTATTTTTTGGGTAGGGGTAGGTTAGGGGTAGAGGTAGGGGTAGAGGTAGGGTAGGGATAGGGAAGAAGTAATAAGCCATAAGTCAAAGCGAAGCTTGAACGGGTCCGATAGTATAGTAATAAAAGTTACGAGTAGGTTCCTATGTCCGATTTTTTGTAAAAAGCTTCTTTTTTCAGTCGTTGGACCACGGCAGATTGGACGTCATGTTTGCAATGCTGGGCATTGCGACATGTGTTCAGCTCTGGATACCGTGCTACCTTGGAACAGTGATCAGAAACAAGGTGCCTAAGTAACGTTTCAGACCTCATATTATTAAATTAGACTGATGAAAACAAAATACATTTAGATTTCTTAATAATTTTGCATTCTCTATCAGATAGGTAACCTTTGCTGGATGAAAAACAAACAGTTACTTACTACCCACACGTTGAATTCAAGTCGTTCACCCTAAAATATGACTTTTATTAAACAACTAGCGGATACCCGCGTATAGGTAGATACATATTCAGTTGTTCATTCAAGTGGCGTAACTTGTTTCCGTAAAAAGTAGGGATTTGAAGAGGGGTTCTCCGTAACTTGCGATATAAGGCGCTCGTCGTACGGTCGGCTTCAGTATGCTCGTGGCTTTCGAGCCATCCACATTACTTGTTGTGTAATTCTTTATCGGTTACTTGGGATAGGCGGGGAGAGTGACTTCAGTGGAAAAGGGGAGTGTTAGTTAACTGTCAAAGGCAACTTTAAACCTACACACAACGTTTACAAGTGCGTGACTCCACTCAAAGTAATTCTCTGCCATTCTAGGTTACAGTTCGATTTGTTAATTAAGTTGTTCTGACAAATAGCTATTGTGAATTATTTAATATTGTGAAACCTTTGTTCGACATTGATTTTTTTATTTTTGTAATCAACTTTTGAAGCTTCTGTTACGAATATTATGAAGAAAGTATAATAAATACAAAAGCAGGTTAGTGTAGGATTTTATATCTCTCTGGTGGTAGTCATCTGCCGTGGCTAGTTACCAGTTACCACCCTACCGGCAAAAACGTATTGCCGAATGAATTGCTTTGGGGGCGTTCATAAATTACGTGAGATGTTTTAGGGGGGGAGGGGGTCGAGTCAAATCTCATCTAATCTTACGTTGGAGGGAGGGGGGTCTCAGCAAATATCACGTAATTTTTTTTCTGAATGAAACAAAAAAAAAATATACTATTTTGGTCAATTTAATCCAGATTGTACATGCTTAAGATTTAATCTTAAGCGTAATCGTAATACGATTAAGATCATTATCATCATCAAGATAAGATCAAGCTAATGAGTTACTGTGCGCAAGTGCCAACGGCTTAGAGTGGGTAGATCAGAACGAAGTTGAAGGAGCAGATGATTTTACTGAAAATCATATGGACATGTTGGTTCCAATAGTCTCTCTTGAGCCCACGCATGATTCTCCATGGACAGAATTAGAATAGATATTCTTTTTTAAACCACAGTACTTACGATTTAAGTATTCTATTGTTAAATTTTTATTATACTTATAATTAAACTCTCAGCAATATTGATTACTAGTTTTAACTAGTCGTAAATAAAAACACGAAGCAAATTTTCTTTTCTTTTTACAATAATAATCTAACACATTTACGTAAGAAACCCACATTTTGAAAAATCTCACGTGAGATTGGGGGATGGGGGGAGGGTGTTGAAAAAAATCTCACGACATCTCACCAAGGGGGGGGGGAGGGTCAGAAATTTAGAAAAAACACCTCACGTAATTTATGAACGTCCCCTTTCCGGTACGATGCCGCGTAGAAGTCATTAGAGCTATGGGTAAATTCACGGATTGTCGAGGGTCAAACGAACTTGTACCTCTTCCAAGTATTTGCATTTCCATCGTAGACTGCATCGTCACTTTACGTAAGGTATGATCGCAGTCAAGGACTATCTTGCCATTAAATAAAAAATTATGGCAGGCATTTTCCGTGGGCGACGCCATCTGGAGCAGCGGTTGGCACGAGACGCCGCTGGGCCGGCTTCTGCGCGCAGACATCACGCTGGTCATCATGCGCTCCCAACGCCCTGTCAGCATCAGGTTAAGGGGGCTGCCTAACCTGGAGCTCGAGACTTTCTCCTCGGTTTGTATAACCAATACAAAATTGTATCATTCCGATTTTAGTATGGAATGTGGGAATTATGATATTCGGACAGGCAAACATTCAGAGAGGCAGACGGGCCGACAGGCAGATAGGCAGACGGACCGATAGGCAGACAGGTAGACAGGCAGACGGGCCGATAGGCAGACACGCAGACGGATTACAACCTTCTGCCTGTCTGCCTGGCAGATTTTCACAGATTATGTTTTGGTTACAGTTCGATTTGTTAATTATGTTGACCTGACAAATATTATGAATACTTTGATATTGTGAAAGCTTTGTTCGACATTGGTTTTCTTATTTTTGTAATTCACTTTAGAAGCTTCTGCTACGAATATTATGAAGAAAGTATAATAAACACAAAAGACGGCAATGTCGCTAATAGATTTTTAAATAATATTTTATATATTGATTTTGTAATAATGTTGCCGCTATTGCAAACAATAGGGCCCAAGTATGTTAATTGCTATTTTTTTTTCTGTCAAAATAGACAGAAAAAATGAGTAGGGTCAAAATTGATTCAACAAAAGTTATAATTGAATGTGAATTTTTGACCTCATGAGTATTGGAAAAAGCCTTGACAGACATTTCAACCTTATTTATTTGTAGGGACAGATAATGTTATCACTTTAGGTCATTACAATGTTAATAAGTAGGTATACGCAAGTAGGTATCTTGTGAATTGCCCACATCCAATACACTTTTTTTGCCAACTCGAAATAATTATCTTTTTGTATGAGTTTTATGTTACGTGCTCAGAATACAGAAAAACGTGTTTTTCTGTATTCTGAGGTTACGTGTACGTACGTAGAATTCAAAAAGAGCCATAGAAAATGTATGTTAATAAAATTATATTTTAAACCTTATAATATAATAATAATGACGATAATGAGTCTACTTAATAAAAAAAAACCAAAAAACATTTTCACTATAAGAAAAATATGGTGTTTCTGACAAAATCGAGGCTGCCACTAATGCCAACGACATTGAAGAATAAGTAGTTTACATATTATATTTTACAGGCATCGTGAGTTTTATCTATGCGGTTTTAATTTTTTTTTTTACTATTTTTCTTATGTAAAATATTCAATTTTCAGATAATGAGTACATCTTATACGTACTTCACCTTACTGCGCCAATATACAGGTAAAATGAAATAAATAAAGTACATTGAAATAGCATTTACCTACCTACTGTTTTATTTCAAAGCCTTATTATGGTTTTATCTCTAATCTCTATTTATAATAAAACTGGTCGAATTCTATACATTTATTCGCAATTTAAGATTTTACTTATACCATTTGTAACACCAAACGTTACCGTGGCATAACGGACGCCAGCGCCATCTAGAATCTATACTTATAATACGAATTGTGTACATTTTGTACATTGAAGATATTTTGAAATTTTTTGTTGGGGGGCATTAAATAATCGATACTTAAGCTAAAAACATTTTTTTTCGATTTTTTGTCTTTGTATGTCCGCGTTTTTTTTGTTATTCGGGCATCACGCTGAAACTACTGAATGAATTCAAATAAAACTTGGCACGGCTTAAGACCATAATACGAAAAAGGTTATAGGATACTTTTTATTGCGAAAATAACATAAGAAGGGATGAAATAGGGGTTGAAAGTTTGTATGGAAAGTTCTTCCAGATTCTATACCTATATCATTCCCATGTAGGTACATTCATCATCATTCTTAATGAAGTTTAGTTTCCTAGACAAAATACACAGTAAATACGTACATATATACACATACATACACTTACGTACATAGGCATATATTCGTAAAGTAGGCCAACCATTGTAAAATATTTATTTTATTATGCATTACGTAATGTGGATGAAAATTTAACAGTTATGTATTGATGTATTGTTAGTCCAATCAATAACGCACGCACTATTTATTTATTTTATCAAGAAAGTACGCGAACATAGCCGCGCGAAAATCTAATACTTATTAAGTATTTTGACAACCCTAACGTTGTTTGAATACACGTAATAAAGATAAGAGCTGTAGGTAGGTAAATAAAATCTGTACATGAAATATATTTTTAAAATAACTATCAGGGGGTGATTAGTAGTGATAGATACCGATGCCACAGAAAATATATTACAACCAGTAGTTGGACTTCATACTAGAGGTCGAAACGCGAGCTATACCTACGCTCCTTGAACATGGGGTGATCGTAGGGTGAAGACAGTCGCGACTGTGCCGCGGTGACGAACGAACGCACGGTGTATTAACAGAGTAAAGTGTATTAATAGTATTAGATTTTTTTAATTATGACCAGTAGGAAATACTGTGCCGTTTTTGGATGCATGAATTCAAAATTATCCCATCCAGAGATAACTTTTTTTAAGTTACCTGGAAACTCTGAAAGGTTAACTTTAAAATAAATTTACTTATTAGTAGGTAGGTACATAATCTTGTATTTTTTAATGGATAAGGTGTTTCCTTTTATCTCCAGAATAAAGGTAGGTATCTGGATTAGTAAATAAAGTAAATAGAGTAAAGGAAAGTGATTGACACGATTGAAATATGTAGCTATACGCGGTTCATGAATCACGATACAGTAGGTACGATAAGCTTGTATTAAAACCTCGACTGCTTGTACAATGTATTGTGTGACTGTGCTCGGATCATTTGTGTTTTGTTACCCGACTGCGGCGAAGCCCAAAGGAGGAGTATGTGTTTGAATGTTATGACTTGTTGTTGTATGCGGGCGACGGGATTAAAGGACTGCGCGGGTGTGAAGTCGTACGCGCTGGGCATCGTTACCCCCCTCCCGGACCGCGCCGACCTTCGGGAGTGTTACGAACAAATTTGCCAAGCACACATACTGATAAATGATATGTCATTAGACTCGTCTAGATAGGCCGAGTGTCACTGGGTAACTTAGTTCTTAAAAAATCAAAATGGCGGATTTTATGCACTTTAATGTGCAAGCTCATAAAACTTTTGCTCAGCTTGGCATTGGTGACAAGAATTTTAACCGACTTCCAAAAAGAATCGTATCGTATTTACAGCGATATTTCCGTCATTTGTAAACCGTTTCTTTTTGTTTGGATGAATATTCTTTCAGGTTAGTCCCATTTTTTTCATGTCAGGATCTGATAATGGCATCCTAGAGAAATCTAGGGGAACTATCGTATCGTAGGGACAATTAGTGCGTTTGTTCATTGTTTCATTATCTATTTTAAATCACTACAATTTCATGAAGGTATTTATCTTTTTTTTTATTTGTTCACGTAGTGTGGAGGTAATACCTAGATGGCATCACCGAAATAAATATGTTTAAGAATACGACCAATCCTTCAAGATCATTGACGTAGTATCAGCCTTAATTAAATCAACCAATCAAAAAACACGCATTTTTATTTATCACTTCCCATTTTACTACAATTTACAAAGTATTTTATTTGTTTATATAAAAAAAGTTTATTTACAATCACAAAACTAAGTGGAAACACAAAGTTAGCAAATGTAATTAAATTGCTGCATGCGGGCAGCCCTATGACATGTTTACGTACCGCGCGGCTGTAGGTATTTATTTCAAAAATACGGCCGAGTTATTATACTGCTTGTAATATCTTTACTGTGCCGATGCTAAAAATGTAATCAGTAAAATTTTTCTCTGTCTGTATGTTTGATAAAGAAACAAAAACTACTCGACGGATTTTAACGAAACTTGGTACAATTATTCTTCATACTCCTGGGCAGGTTATAGAATACTTTTCACCACACTACGATCAATAGGAGCAAAGCAGTGAAGGGAAACGTTGGGAAAACGGGAGAAGTTACCTACTTCATTTTTACAGCAATACTACTGTAAGGGCTGGATTAAAGAGGTCTAAGTCGCAGGCCTCCACTAGTTTAAGAATAAAGTTTCATTTAAATAGCTTATAAACCGTTTTATATCAATTCAAATAATGTCAGCCTTAGCTGGGTAGAAACGCGATAAGAAACTACCCTACCTGAGGACATGGTTGCAACAGCATATTGTACAGCTATAGATTTATGTAATGAAAATACTGAAATAACCAGTTATATAAAAATATATTCAATAAAAAGAACCCTTATGTTCTGGTAACAAGAAATAAATTGTAACAGTTCCCTTTGATGTGTACACGACTTCCGAGTGCCTTATCAACTGTGTAGCTGCTAGCCCATAAAGAAGACAAGGTATACCTGAAATTAAGGTGATTTTATCATAATAAAATTATTTAACTATGGTTTAATCCTACTAATATTTTAAATGCGAAAGTTTGTAAGGATGTTTGGATGTTTGTAACTCTTTAACACCGCAATTACAGAAGCAATTTAGCTGAAATTTGGAATGGTAACAGATTTTACTTTGGATCAATATAAAGGCTGTTTTTCATCCTGGAAAAATCCATGGTTCCAGCGGGATTTGTGAAAAAATGAATTCCACGCGGAGGAAGTCGCGGGCGTCCGCTGGCTTGTTCAGACCACTTTTCAATGTGGATATGTTCCTCTGATACATTTTAAGTACCTAAGCATTTGTTTTTCTCACCTAAGTTAACAACTTTGATGATTCTCATAAATCTGTCCGATGCATCCAAGTCCTCAGCTTCTTTCCGAGAGCAATGATATTTGATGTAAGGGAAGCATCCAGTTCTCAATATCTGATAGTTTGATTTGCCAACTTTCCAGTTGAAATTGGACATACCAAACTGGCTATCTTTCACGCTGCTGTACTAGAACAAATGTAATATATTTTCACTTCTCTAGCTCAAAGAGTCTGTTGTTGAAACATTTGAGAGCAGGAATAAAATATGTCATAATATTTCACTTTACTTTCTCTTACCAACAAGCCTACAAAAACAAATAAAGCTTAACTAGCAGGACACAAATTGCAGAAGAACTTAGTTCAACTCTCAAATCCCCCATATCCCCCAACTCCCATAATCTACTCAATATAAAACCTCAAAGCATATCACAAAACTATTCCAACAGGATGTTTGGTCATGTTCATTACCACACTAGTAAACTACGCTGCAATGATTATTTTTAATTTTTACATAGTTCTATAAGCTAGGCTACTAAAACAAATATATTAAAATCTAGGATGCCAATATATTTATTTATAGTCAATCCTTTTTAAGCTCTAGCTACTGAAGTTAATTTCCCCTAATTGCACAAAAAATCACTCATACCCTCACTACTACAACTACATGTCAGTGGCATAAATAACTATTGAAATCCATAAAGTTATAACTTAACATAATGTTATAACTTATAGTCAAATTGAGTAGGTATTTTAAACTATGTAAACAAACAAAAACAGCTGACTCAGGGGTGCTCAACATTTTATCATTATTTACGAATATTATCATGAAATAAAACTTCCTGTGATAAACAAATATTTTTTTAATTCTATATTCCTATATAATATCACACGTTTCGAACCCATATCACACGTTTTCCGGAATAAGCCAGGGCTCGAACCTAGGTCCTCTAGAATTTACTATATTCATTAACGACTTGCCTGATGTTGTTAGTTCAGCTCACTGTCTGTTGTTTGCTGATGACTTGAAATTGTTCTTACGAACCGGGACATTGGTGGACTGCGACCTTTTACAGAGAGACATTCAAAATGTCGCTGAGTGGAGTGACCGTAATCGGCTGATGTTTAATGAAACTAAGTGTTCTGTAGTAACGTTTACGAGATCGCTCAGACCTTATGAATACCACTATAGATTGGGAGACGTTGTATTGGAACGACAATCTATCGTGAAGGATTTAGGGGTATTGATGTGTTCCGATCTAAGTTTTGTTGACCACATAAGGACTATCACAACTAGAGCCTACAAAACCCTCGGTTTTGTATTAAGACAATCGAGAGATCTTGAAAGTGTCGCAGCGATTAAATTACTTTACAATAGCTTTGTGAGAAGTATATTAGAAAGTAACTCAGTTATCTGGAGTCCACATGAAGTTAAATACAAACTCATGTTGGAGAAACTTCAAAAAAAATTTCTAAGGTGGCTGTACCGCAAACAGTACGGTTATTATGTTGGCTATCCTTACGTATATCCCACGGTTTTTTTACAAGGTATGCTGGGGTATGATTCACTAGAGGTGAGACGTAGCGTAGCTCTAGCGGATTACTTCTTCCGCCTGATTAGGGGCGAATTGTTGAACCCTTCAGTACTAGAGTTGGTTTCATTCCATATACCCAATATACAAAAAAGGGCACGCAAAATGAAACTGTTCACTATTCCAACATGTAGGTTGGTGCAAACCCGCGAGTCACCTCTTGTTCGCGCGTTGGCATTGCTAAGCGGGGTATTGGAGTGGGACCCGGATTTAGATTTGTTTTTCTCCTCGCCTGCTGAATTTCACAGAACTTTCAGCAGATACGTTCAAGTAATTCAGGAATTATAGATAGTTTATATAAACACATTAGCTTAAGCCTGTAATGTTTATATATATATGTGTATAAAATAAATAAATAAATATATCCTGTTATTTATCAAACAGATAATGCTTCACTTATATTAAGGGTTCCGTAGGCAATAAAGAACTCTTATAGTTTTGTTTCTTTATTATGTAGAAGCAAGCATAAGGTTTCCTCGACATATTTAAACACATTAATCAAAACGGTTTTCTCGGAGGACGATAAGGGTGATTGATTCGTACGTTTCTTTTTTGGTGACGGAAACAATAGCAACGCGGAATAACTGCTCCGGCTACTACCAGGCTCCGGTTCACTAATTTTCGTACTAAACTAAATAAAATTAATTAATTAAACTGATAAAAAACCCGACTGCATAAATGATAAAAAAAACTGAAAAGAAAAAAAAAGCTCAGTCCAGAAGTGTAGAAAACAATTAGAAAACAGTCGGGACCTATTATATTGAATAGAATGATTTTCGTCTACATTTTTTATTAGGTCCCGACTTTAGTTTGATCAATTTTTATATCATTTATGCCGGGTTTATATTTGTTTAATTAATTAAATTATTTCACACTTTTTAGTTACGATAGATGGTGAATTTCGGATTTATTGGTTACGTTTGTTACAAAGTACGATAATGTATACCTAAGTCCAACCAAAATTAAGTAAATATTCAAAAAATCTACGCAACCCTCGGTGGCCGAATCCGACTCGCACTTGATTTTTATAATCAATATATTTCTTTTAGTCTATTTTAGGTGTTTTATAACTACACTTCATAAACCTCGCACCTTATAGTCGTCCGCCTCGCGTATTATGTATAGACTTAATTAATATTAGAATTAATAAATAACGTTTTCCTAATTGTAGTTTTTTTAACATGGCCATGATATACTATTTTGAAATTCTCACAAAAATCCCTTGAATTTGATTCGCATGTTGCAATATTAACAAAAAAAAAACTTCACCCCGATTCTATAGCGTCTCACAGTCGTCTTGTTGGTTTTTTTTTTCTAATTTCACCTATCTTGAACACTTGGGTTATTAAAACAAATCTAACGTTATCTGAATTACGTAAATTCGTTCAACGGTTTGGAAGATATGAGGTAATAAAGAATATTACATACATACATACAAGATACGCGCGAAAAACATAACCCTTCTTACAGTCGGGTAAAAACAGTAAACAAACAACAAATAAACTATAATTAACAATAACAACGAAACGAGAACAAAACGAAATAACAAAAATTACAAGGGAAGAAAATACGCACGACAGACTGAATTTAGTTAACGAATCATTAACGAATACTGATATATTAGTAGGAGTATTAGTCATAGACAGCAAATAAAGTAGTGTTCTGTGCTGTGAAGTGTGAACTGTCAAATGTCAAATCTTTCACTTATTAATACAAAATCAAAAAAATTATCATAGTATATGGTAATTCTGCAATAAATGAAAGGTTAAATTCACATTAAAATAAAAGAAATCATCGTTTTAATTACAACTTCTTTCTTCTTTTGATATGAAAATACGACATTTATAAAATAATTAAAGTTATAATTTAATTTTATAAATGCACATTTAATACCCATAAAACTCAATATCTTTATTTTTCATAATGGTTTGTGACTCATGTCTGCTTGGGTTCTTTTTATGTCGTTTGTATTGTTTTTGTGCAAACTCTATATATTTAACATAGAGGAATTAGAAATGGAAATGGATCGCACCCAAATGCAGCAACAAAATTGTCTGTCGTTTTTTGAAGGGTACGAGGTAAACTCAGTCATCGATAATATTTAACAAAAATAAATAATAAAATATTTAACAAGAATAATATAATCTGTACGCAGAATATTAAATTAATGGATCGATGTTTTGCTGTTTGTTCGTTCGTTAGAAGAATAGTATCTATTTTTCTTTTAGATATTGTTTTTATTACAAATTTATTATTTATTATAATTATGTTTTTGATGACCTCCGTGGCGCAGTGGTATGCGCGGTGGATTTACAAGAAGGAGGTCCTGGGTTGGATTCCCGACTGGGCTGATTGAGGTTTTCTTAATTGGACCAGGTCTGACTGGTGGAAGGCTTCGGCCGTGGCTAGTTACCACCCTACCGGCAAAGACGTACCGCCGAGCGATTTAGCGTTCCGGTACGATGCCGTGACCGAAAGGGGTGTGGATTTTCATCCTCCTCCTTACAAGTTAGCCCGCTTCCATCTAAGACTACATCATCACTTACCATCAGGTGAGATTGTAGTCAAGGGCTAACTTGTAAACAATAAAAAAAAAATCTTAGATTGCATCATCGCTTACCATCAGGTGAAACTGAAAACGAACGTCACGTCATCTTTTAGTGAATTAGAAGTTGTTGACCATTTTTCATGCCATTGAACTACTTACTACACAAACCGGAATGATTAGGGAGTTTTATCAGTCGACGAAAACTATTACAACAATGAAACATCGATACGATATAAGTATACACGCGTTAGATCGTTGGTTGTTTGACAGAGAGGTAACGTCTTGCGGGGCAGGTCTTTCTATAATTGGTCCGTGATAATTAATTTGTTGTATGTGAATCCGGACTCAAAAGGGCTAGAACCCAGAGCCGTAAAGCTTATTATTAAAAATAAAATGTATGTGAATCGAAACGAAAAGTGTCGCTTAAAAGAACCTTTTTGAGTAGTATTATTGTTGTGTAAAAAACCTAAAGTTGTGGACTATAGTCTTTATTTCTCCTTGTGGCTCAAGCTCCAGGAGTAAAAGTGCCTTGTATGTATGGGTCAATTTTGGCCTGCTATGATTCTAGAGTGAGATTCGCTGGATGCATGCAGCACACAATCGTGATGTTTGGAGGCCCTTACAAAAGGCCTATGTCCTGCAGTAGACGTCCATCGGCTGACATGATGATGATGATGGATAACGATGATGATGATGGTGATGATTGATGATTGATGATTGATGATGGATGATGATGATACAGTATTAAAATATGAAATGAAATTATAAATGCCTGATTTACCTTAACAAAATATGAGGTCCAAGGAGGTTCATTACATTGTGATAAATATGCAGTTAATACTTCTGCGGATGTCGGTTTCGACGAGAAACGAACTGTGGATAGTGTAGCAAAGTTCTTTCTGCTTAATATACCCACAGTAATTAAGGACATTGCATTGAACTGCTTCTCCTTTTTGGCAATACTAATTTAACTATTACGTAAACATAGGTTATTGCAAATCACAAGACTATAGTTTCGTATCATTTTTGTTATTATCATGTTAACAATTTCGTCAAGCATAATTGTAGCAAAGTTTCAAACAAATTATAATAATACAAATATAAAGAATGAAAGTTCAATTACTCTTTGAGTTTTGGCATAATTTGTTAATGTTTATTGTTTTGACTTTGACTTTTGAGTTTTGATCACAGACGACAAATGAAGGTATTGATAAAAAACTTACTAAGATAAAAAAGCACAAACCTGAGTTGTTCCTTGATCACAGACTATTATACACGTGGTTATTTATATACCTACTCTTTGGTTACTCTTTGGACTTTGCAGTATATATTCTTTGCTTTGTCTTTTCGTTATTTGACGTTTGTCTTTGTGGTTTTTACTCTTTACTCTTTGGTTAAATAAATAAAAAAAGTGGTTTATTTTTTATTTATTTTATTTGCTTGGTTGTTTACTTTTACAAAAGTATTTAAATATTCAGGAAGTTCTTTAATTAAAAGGTCAAGTTAATAATTAATGATATCCTTAGACATAAACAATGTGGACGACAAAAACATTTCTTACTAAAACCAAGCGCGGCAATGTTTTGAAGGTAAGGTTATGTCACGAATCTTTCTTTTATTAAAAATTGACCATATTTTAGAAGAAAAATTCGACAAACGAGAATTCAATCTCTTCAAAATATTTGGTGTTTTAAAAAGTTCATGTGTCCAAAACTTTTTCAACAGCCAAGCAAAAACTTCTTCTTGGCTGGCCCAAGTATTTCAGATAAAAATTTTGGCACTAACTGAAACTACATAAAGTATTTTTCAGATAGCATGGGTACTTTGACAGTCGCCTGTATGACGTTCATAATACGTACTATTATCGTGAATCGCGGCAAACTTTCAAGAGTAAAACAAACTGTCACCCGCACCATCCTACATGAAACGAACTGTAGGAAGATCGACTCAACACTCCACATGGTGGTAACCTCGTGGGCAAGGCAATCAATATTTTGATAAATACCTTTTCCTTACAGCTTACAGTTTATCAAACTATAGTTTATAGCCTCAATAGCTCAACGGTAAGAGCGGTCTGACTCATCACCGAAGGGTGGTGGTTCGATCCTCACTCTGTTGGTCTATTGTCGTACCCCCCTCCTGGCACAGTCTTTCCTGACAAGTTGGAGGGCAATAAGAATATTGGTCATATTATAAATAAAAACCGTAAAACAAGCCAATAAAAACATAAAACAAACATATTTCAGAATCAACTACGATTTTTTTCATGTTATTTGAAATCAGAAACCTTTTGGTGCAGGTACAACTGATTGACATAGTTTAAACAATATCTATGCCATTTATATATCAGCAAAATCGGAACTGTTCTAGAGGACATAAAGGGAAAATGCTCTATTGATTGTGGAATCACTAGTGAATGTGAAGCAGTATTATCAACAATTATTGAACGGCACATTGACTACAGTAATGTCAAGTTTATTGGCCACAATATTGTCATAGATAATTATTAATTACTTGTTCATTAATTTCAGATTGTTAGAGAACATTACTTGCGCGATGACCTGCTCTGCGGCTCTGAAGCATGTAATGTGTGTCCACAAAAAGACGATGACATCGTTTTGGAGGCAAAACCAGCATCTATTTGTGGCCTGTTCGATTATAGTCATTATTTGGTGCTCGACACTAATGTAGTACTTCATCAAATAGATGTATTAGAAGAGGACGCTCTAAAGAATGTCATAATTTTACAAACTGTTCTGGAAGAGGTGAAGCATCAAAACACAGCAATGTATCAACGGTTACTGGAGATTATTGGAAACAAAAAGAGAAAGTTTTACTCCTTTGTCAATGAACATCATAAGTAAATGTTTAAATATATTATATATATTTGTGTGGTGCTAACATGCAACCAAGTGAAGAGAAAATAGACAAAATGTCATTCAATAGCTGTGGATATCCCAGTCCCATCTTGTTAATAGCAATGCAATAAAAGAGTTGTGAGTAATTCCATTTGTGCCAGTTGAATTTTGTCTATTTCTCTTTTTCATATCAGGTAGTTATATGAAAAATATTGATGAAACTTGGCAGTGGTCTGTGCAATTTGAAATAATGGCTGCTGGCAATTCTTTTTTTTTCTAAAACTAGCGGACTCCTGCGACTTCGTCTGCGCTTAGATGTCTAATCCAGCCCTTACAGTAGTATCACTGTAAAAATGGAGTAACTTCTCCCGTTTGCCCAAAAATTTCCCTTCACTGCTGTGGTCCTATTGATCGAGCGTGATGAAAAGTATACTATAACCTGCCCAGGAGTATGAAGAATAATTGTACCAAGTTTCGTTAAAATCCGTCAAGTAATTTTTGTTTCTATAACAAACATACAGACAGACAGACAAAAATTTTACTGATTGCATTTTTGGCATCAGTATCAATCACTAATCACCCCCCATAATTATTTTGGAAGTATATTTCATGTACAGAATTGACCTCTACAGATTCATAAGTATAGACAAGAAATAATTGGTGATGGAAACCTTATCTTATGCAGAGACACATATGTGGAAAGGAAACCTGGTGAAAAGCAGAATGATCGTAATGACAGGGCTATCCGTAAAGCTGCAGAGTGGTACGCCTCGCATCTATCTATCAATAATGTTGCAGGACAGTTTCCACAGATAGTCTTACTGACTGATGATGAGAATAATAGGAAAATTGCTCAAGAAGAGGGTATTGTTTGCTGCTCTGGTGAGTAAATAAGGTTATGAAAACTGATAATGTAGAAAAATTCCAAGTATTTTTCTTATAACTAATTATAATATTGCTCAAAATCAAAAATCAACATTGCATTTTCTAGAGCGGGGTCGCCATTCTAGCACCTTGGGACCCCAATGTCCATTGCCTCTCCGAACTATGTTCCCTGCAGATTGCCATTTCAGCTTCGAGACGCGAAATGGAATTTAAAGTGAAGAAACATACATTATATGCTTACCATGATTTTTTTTTGTATTTCAGTAAAAGATTACATTGAAAATGTAAATGGGTTTGTTGGTCTAGCAGACAAACTCTCAAAGAATGTCATGCCAGAGAGTTATTCAAAAGATGCCCTTTACCCAGCACATCTGACACCCAGTCAGATACATACGGGAATAAGGAATGGGAAGCTACACCAAGGGACTTTCCATGCGTCAAGGGATAACTTCATGGAAGGGACTGCTTCTGTCAGTGGCTATGAGAAACCTGTAAGTACTTTTTGTAGCTTGTAGGCATTATTATACAGGGTGCTTGGGAGTACTTCCCTTAACTCTGGGGTTATATTCTTTACCAAAAATTAATTAAAAATGTTCAAGCAACATGTTTTCTAAAATTAATATTTTCGGTATATTTCTGTTGTAAATAGATCTTAAAATGTGTCCCTTATTTGCCACCTTATAATTATGACATAGCCAAGTTTTAAGTATTCAAAAATGCAAGGATATAAAGGAGTGTGGTACATGGATAGTCGAAATTATCTGCATTACTTTGTATGAAAACATATAAAGTTTTTATTTTTTTATTTAAAAAAATAGTAGTTATGCAGTTCGGCTCCTATAAGCGGACTCGTCAACACCTTGAAGTTATGGGAAATACTCCCGAGCACCCTGTATATTATGGTTTTAATAGATTCCCCATAAGTGCTTCAAAAACTGTAACAATAATACTAAATGGCACAAATTGATTTTGAAAATTAGTATGTTTCAATGTTGAATATATCAAAATGGTGCAGTGAGCAAACAGCTGCCAAAGCATATGAGCTGCAGCTACCAAAAACTACCAATGTTTTTTGGTCAATGCTTGTCTCCCAAACAAATAAAATAAATCTTTGGATAATAGCTTTATCATACCAGAATGGATTTTCTTTTATTTTATACAATTAGCCCTTGACTACAATCTCACCTGATGGTAAGTGATGATACAATCTAAGACGGAAGCGGGCTAACTTGTTAGGAGTAGCATGAAAATCCACACCTCTTTCGGTTTCTATATGACAGCATATTAGAACACTAAATCGCTTCGCGGTCTGCCTTTGCCAGTAGGTAGATTAAGCTACTTACTTTTTAAAAAATAAATAAATAAAATGTGTTGTCTAGTTTAGAATATAAGTTTAATGTTTAATTCTAGTTAAAAATTAAATACAAACTTAATTATTTTATATAGGTCCTTTTGCAAGGGCATATAGGTATAAACAGGGCAATAGATGGAGACATAGTAGCCATAGAAATATTACCAAAAGAAGAATGGAGTAAGCCCAGTGACATAGTTCTAGAAGATAAAGCTGATGATCCAGGAGATTTTCTAGAAGATCCCACGTTGCTAAAGAGCAACGTTGTTGACACTGCAGATGATGATATTACACCTACTGGGAAAGTTGTGGGAATCATTAAGAGGAAATGGCGACAGTACTGTGGTGTATTATTACCTAGCCAGTTTCCTGGTAAGTATTCCTTTTAAGACAGGTTTCATATCTTTGCAACATGCTATTAAAATAATTCTTATCTATAAAACCTGGTTGATAAATCAAAAACGTCCTTTTGACTTTAGAAATGTAGTGTTTTGTCTTAAAGTTACAGCAGTTTTCATGAGAATCAGTTCATAGTAATTTTGTGTTAAAAACAAAATAACTGAAATTTATGTCTTTGAAGTCAGTGCCATTTTTCATGTTAAAAATATTTTTCATCATTACATTATCACACTAATAGCCAATCTATTAGAATAAGTATCTAGCCCTAAAGTAAGCGTAGCTTATGTTACATCTGATATATTTAAAAGAAAGTCACATTATTTATAACTTAAGAACAGCTGGACTGATTTGGCTGAAAATTGTTGTAGAGGAGAGGTAGCTTGGAACCAGGAGACATAGGACACTTAAGATTGGGGTAGAATAAGGGTAGGGGTAGGGTTTTCGTCCACTAGCTGACAGAGTAAGAAAGTGACAAAACTTACGTTAGATTATCCAACAAATTATGAGAAAGTTGTGAAGCCGACCCTTAATTTTTCGTTTGGCTTTAATCTCACTTTAGTTTATCAACTAATGGACGCCGGTGACTTCATCCGTTTTTCCGATATTTTTTTTCATCCTCGCTTGATGAAATACAGGCTATAATGTCTTCGATTGATCTTAAGCAGTAGTGATTAGGTCCACTTTATTCTGAAGAAAATTGAGGTTTAAATGTTTATCCACGTTTATGAATATGGAGGTTATAGTTTCGCCATGTCTGTCCGCGGTAACCGTCAGCCGTTATTTTGTTGGTGCCCATATTGGATTTGTATTTCTTTCTCATTGTGTACTCTATTCTACTAGTCAGGCCATTTTGATACCTATAGTGGGAGTTGTGAAAAAAAAAACATGAAAAGAAAAAATAAAAAAAAAAATACAAAGTAGTTTAAGTCGTATTCTTATTACGTTTTACTTTATTTATATCACTATTGTGTATGATGTGTTGTAGCATTTTAAAGTGGAATGGGCAAGCATCCAGCCATGTTTGGACAGTGGCCATTGATAGCAGTCTCTAGTACTAAATATAGTAATACTTTTAATTGCTTTAATTATAATAATTATCTTTTTTTTATTTAATTACGTATATATTATGTGTAGTTGTAAAATTTTCGTATTTACAGTGGTGTGATATATATTTTTTTTTAATTTGTGGTAATCTACGATTATCAACATATAGATGTGTTAAATTTCTTCTTATACTAATTTTTAACGCATTTTGTCAATTTTGGTGATTTTATTCAATGTACTCAGTGTCTACTGTTTTACGTGGACAGGTGAAAACCATTTCAATCTGTACGTTTTTGAGATAAATATTTGTATTTACGCGTAGCTTTTATTTTAGATATTATATTAAGTTTGTCGTTTTTTTACTTTACTTATGACAATTTCATATGTAATCTACGTTTGTCAATTTTGAAAAACACTTAACTCGATCAAAGTTTAAGGGATCCTAGCGAATGGTTGCCGTTAAGTTAACTTTCTCTCGAGTGGGACATGAATTTGCATAATAGTCTATAGAAAATTAAAAAAAATATATGTTTTATACTTGGACATACGAGGGATTGGACCGTTGAAGGAGTCAGTACCATACCAAATGGAAGAAACATAGGCTTCCAAACATAATTTTTTTTTTTTTATAAAATATTACGCTTTTTGGTTATGTTTAAATGAATTTCACTTATAATCACAATCTATACTAATATTATAAAGCTGAAGAGTTTGTTTGTTTATTTGTTTGTTTGTTTGAATGAACGCGCTAATCTCAGGAACTACTGGTTCGATTTAAAAAAATCTTTCAGTGTTAGATAGGCCATTTATCGAGGAAGGCTATAGGCTATATATTATCTCCGTATTTCAACGGGAGCGGGAACCACGCGGGTGAAACCGCGCGGCGTCAGCTAGTGCTATTATAAAGGCGAAAGTTTGTGTGTATGTTTGCGCTGCGGATTACTGAATCAATTTGACAGAAATTTTGAATGGAAATAGATCTAACATCTGGATTAACACATAGGCTACTTTTGATACGGGAAAAAATCATGGATCCCGCGGGATTTGTGAAATACCTATTCAAGGTTGAATATTTAAAAATTAACATTTTCATGTAATCACGTCTCAAAGAAATATGATAAATTTTTTTAATCGATAATGAACAATTTAAGACCGTTTTGAAAAAATGTCAACTTCCATTATTCCACGCATACGAAGCCGCGGGCGTCCGCTAGTTTTTTATATTGGATGTCTCGTACAAAAATCGTTTCTTAAAAAACCATCTTTTAGGTACTATTTTCCAAAATTCCTCGACAGGTGCGACTCGTCATTTGTTCACGCCGGCGGAGAAGCGGATACCACGAGTGCGAATAGAGACCCGCCAGAGTAACCTGCTCGTCTCGCAGCGTATCCTGGTCGCACTGGACTCCTGGCCCAGGAACAGCCGGTACCCCCTGGGCCACTTCGTGAGGTCCTTGGGGCTTATTGGTGAGTCATCATCATCATCATCTTCATTAGTTGGACAATGCTAGACCTCCTGTGGGGACTTCCAAAAACCACAGTCTTGAACTGGTATATCTTTCAGTGAAGGTCCCATGAAAATCGATTCAGTTGTTCCAGAGATTAGACCAGACAAACACAGACAGAAAGTCAATAAATCAAAAAAATGCGTTTTTCTCGTATAGTTTCGTATAAGTAACTAGTTTACGCACTTAAGAAAACACAGTTATGAAATTACAGGCAGATTTTATTTACTTCATCATCATTATCAACCCATATTCGGCTCTCTATTGAGCACGAGTCTCCTCTCAGAATGATAGGGGTTAGGCCTTAGTCCACCACGCTGGCCAAATGCGGATTGGCAGCCTTAACATACGTAGATAATTAAGAAAATTCTCTGGTATGCAGGTTTCGTCAAGATGTTTTTCGTTCACCGTTTGGGACACGTGATATTTAATTTCTTAAAATGCACATTACTGAAAATTTGGAGGTGCACACTCTTCGGAATCGGAGGCAGAGGTCATATCCACTGGGCTCTCACTGCTCAAAAAAACGAAATAAATAAACATATTTTTCCAGGTGATAAGAATGCAGAGAATGAAGTGATACTGTTAGAACACGACGTCCCTCACGCGCGGTTCAGTGAAGCTGTGCTGGCGTGTTTGCCTCCCGACGATTGGACTATTCCTGAGGAGGTAATATACATACTACTTTGGGTTCAAATGGAATTGTCTGGCCCATTTGGTATTGCTTCGGAGAGGTCCATTTTTCAATATCCAGCTCGGGTCAGTGTAAAGGTGAATGTCCACCGGCCATTACAATGTCGGCCCTGGGAAACCAGTATCACTTAAGGGTAGTAACCAGTATACCCTTATAAAAGTATATGGAGATGATGATATGATGTATAAATAAGGATCTGGTTAAATAATTGGATTAGTAAAAGTATATTTCTTGAGGAAAAATAGATTTTTTTTATAAACTCTTCTAGGACAAAATGTTCGCTGGTGTGCCAAAGCGGCGAAGTAATATTTATAGCTGTATTTTTTGGTATTATTTTTTCTGTTACCAACATGCTTAACGTACAAGAAAACGAGCAAACAAATCAATCCTCAGTATTAAAAAAATATCGTAAAACTCAGGCTGTGTGGTCAACGATTTTAGCTTGTCCCCGTTGTGGACAAATTAATGATGAATAAAAATAAAAATGTTGAAATACATTGTAGCAAACTTTTTTGTTTAATACATTGTAGCAAACTGTTAGGTGAAGGTATGCTCGTATTTTCATCATTATCAAACAAGTATTTTGAAAAAATATTCCATTCAATTCCCAAGCAAATAAAAAAAAAGTTAAAAATTCATGCCATATAACAGTAAATGTAGCTTCTGGCTGTCACTATTGTAAACCAAAATTCACTGGAGAAAATTCATGGTTATTTGTCATTTGTAGGCTGAACAGACTATTTTAGTATTTTAGTCGAGCACGAACAATTTTTGGATTTACCGTCTAAAAATCGTTCGTATTCGACTAAAGTACTAAAGTAGTCCAAACTAGGCCAGACAGACAGACAGAATGTTCAATTTCATTAATATATATATATTGGTATTTGTAGCGTGCCTTATACTCAAATATAAATACCGTTTGCAGTGAACCCTAAGCACGCAATTTGCTATGTAAACATTTTCTGTAAGAACGCTTCGATGTTAAATCGAGGCAGTCGTTTCTAACTCGTCTTTACCAACGCTCGTGTTCTAGTTTAATTATTATAACCAGTCCGCTAAGTTAAGGCATTTCAAAGCATTATGTATTATTCGGTGTGTCAATAACCAAAAATTTCTTCATCTACTTGGTTTATTATTGGATTCCTGACAGAGACACGCATTAACCTTCAGTAGCCTATTTACCAATCAATCATCGGGTACGTAACTAACAACCCACAGATTGGTAACAACCTATAGTATTATATGTACAAATATTATTGTAGGAAATAAAAAAGCGAGTGGACCTCCGTTCAATATGCGTGTGCTCAGTCGACCCGCCCGGCTGTACCGACATAGATGACGCACTACACGCGCGCGAGTTACCTGCGCAGACGAGAGACGGCCTCAAGAAGTATGACGTGGGCGTGCACATCGCTGACGTCACGCACTTCGTCCGACCCAACACCGCCTTGGACAAGGAGGCCGCTTCCAGGTCCACTACTGTGTACTTGGTCGACAAGAGAATTGACATGGTTCCTGGTAAGTATATCTCGAATAGTACTAGTTCTGATTGAGCTCATCCGGGGAAGTACTGCGATGCTTATTCGACGACACGATGCATGTGCGTAAGTTGCCTGCGCACACGAGGGACGGCCTCAAGAAGTATGACGTGGGCGTGCACATCGCTTACGTCACGCACTTCGTCCGACCCAACACCGCCTTGGACAAGGAGGCCGCTTCCAGATCCACTACTGTGTACTTGGTCGACAAGAGAATTGACATGGTTCCTGGTAAGTATATCTCGAATAGTACTAGAGCTCATCCGGGGAAGTATTGCTGTGTTTAATCGACTATGACTTATGCGTGCGCGAGTTGCCTGCGCACACGAGGGACGGCCTCAAGAAGTATGACGTGGGCGTGCATATCGCTGACGTCACGCACTTCGTCCGACCCAACACCGCCTTGGACAAGGAGGCCGCCTCCAGGTCCACTACTGTGTACTTGGTCGACAAGAGAATTGACATGGTTCCTGGTAAGCATATCTTGAATAGTACTACAGCTTTGGTAGAGCCGCTATTCGATGACACGATGCACGCGTGAGTTGCCTGCGTAGACGAGAGACGGCCTCAAGAAGAATAGGGTAGTTGACTCATATCAAATTTAATATAAACAATATTATTTTCGTGTAGTACCTACATAGAATAAGGGTGCGATATATATTGATATCAATTAATAAACGTTAAGGATTTCTTAAAAAACTTTAATTTAAATATTACGAATTTTATCAAATTTTCCAAAATTCAAAAACGCTGTCGTCCTTTTAAGTTTTATTTTTCAATCTAGTATAATGATTTAAGACTATTAAAAAAGTGTCAACTAGCCTATTAAGTGGGCGTAAACATCACTGACGTCATGCATTTCTTACGATGGAATTACAAGATCGACTACTGTTTAAATTAGGATTTTAAAAAGTGGAAGGGAGGGGGAGTGGCAAAAAATATCAATAGTAATCGGGCGGTAGTGTATATATTATATGTACATAATATTTAATTGGAATTTGTCTTGAATTTTCGTTTATCAAGTGAACATCACTTTCAGATTTGCTCAGTTCGAATTTGTGTTCGCTGCGCGGCGGCGAGGAGCGCCTGGCGTTCTCATGTGTATGGGAGATAGACGAGAACGCCAACGTTTTGTCGACCAAGTTCCACAAGAGCGTTATAAAGGTACCATTTGTCTACTTAATATAATATTTAAACAAGCAATGAATTCCTGGAGTCTCAGACTAGTTAGATAAAGACCTGCCTTATAAAACATTATTTTTCTGTCAAAGTATATGATCAACGATCTTATGCGATTATATACACTGTCTCTATAGAATCGATGTTTCATAGTTTACAATCGTGTCCGTCGGTTAAAAATTCCGTAAAAATACCTTTTTGTGTAGTTAAATGGTGTAAAAAACTAACAAAAACTGCAAGTTTAGTTTAAGATATATATGATATATAAGCTCGTTTTGAAAATGGAAGAAAATTTTGTTCGTGAATTTGGGTGCGATACTAGTCCTTATGTATTTAGTCTGAGCCTGGAGTCCCAAGGCGCAGGAATGGTGACCCCATACCGGACAGCGCAACGTTAGTCATCCCTCAACTGGAACGAAGAAAAAATACGAGTACAATATACATGTAACACCATAAAATTACATTTGTTGAGTTTACTAAAACTTCAAGTGTTTTGTATGAGCGCTTACTAAAAACTGTTTATTAGTGGATGACCGCGACTTTGTCCGCAAAAAATTCAGCATACATTTCATTTCTTTTTTAGGGTTCCGAAAGTACGTAGCACCAAAACGGAACCCTTATAATATCACTTTTGGGGGGCAAGATGTAAAATAATAAAAAAATGTGTGACACAGGTATCTAATGAAATAGCTAGATAAGATGATCTCAAATATATTTTATAGTTATAGGTAGTATTATATACTTATGGGTAGATTACAGGAAAACTTGTGCGAATTATTATAAAACCTATTCATCAAAACTATGTTAAGTTAATAGAAATTGAAATAATTTCATACATAAAATACGGCTTAATTTGTAAACACTATTACTATTGTAAGACTATAGTAAAAATTAGCAATTCGAACATTACCTAATATTTAACAAATAGATACCTAGAAATCAAAAAATCGTGCTCAATGTACATATTATTGCTTACAGCTCTCTAGCTTTCTAGCTTTAACACGCTCTGAACTAAACCGCGGATGTATGAATGTATGTAATGTATGTATGTATGATAAACGCAGATTATGGCAAAACTATAAGGTTTAAGGACTACGGAACCCTAAAAAAGGATAAAATATTTCAGTCACGCGCAGCGATGACGTATGAGCAAGCCCAAATAACCATCGACGAGAAGTCGCGGAATGACGACATAGCGTCCTCGCTGCGAATCCTCAACGCGCTGGCCAAGAAGATGAAGCAGAAGAGACTCGACAATGGCGCCTTGCTGCTCGCCTCCCCCGAGATACGATTCCAGGTAAACTGTTCCACTCACATTTTTTTTATAAGCTAGCGTTTTAACGCTAAGATCAAAAATCAATGATCTAAACTTCTAGGAATGAATCACTCTAAAGCGCTAGTCTTCGAACATTAATAACAGGACCTGCCTCGCTGACCGTTACCCTCTGGCAAAGATCAAAAATCAATGATCTAACGCGTTTATAAAAACTGCTGCTATAGAATCGATGTTTCATTGTTGTAATCGTTTTCGTCGTGTAAAGAGCTCCTTAAAAATGCCGGTTTGTGTAGTTGAATGGCATGAAAAACGGCCAAAATCTTGTAGTTTAGTAAAAGATGGAGTAACGTTACATTTGTAAGTATTTCTACCATAATTTTATCAAATTTGTAATAAAAACAATTTCATAAAAGAATCGATTCTTTTGACGGAACGGCAAAAAATCGATCAAGTAATCGAACATTCTATGTGTATATTCTGTGGATAGTCTAAGCGATGTGTTGGTTAGTCTGTGTAAAAATTACGCGTGTGTGTATTGCGAGTCAAATATATAGTTGTGTGTAGTGTATGGACACAGAATATATTTAATGGTGTTAAATGTTTTCGATGTGTTTGTTTATCTCGTCCTCCTCAAAAAACGACAGACCTTTTTGTTGGTGAATTTGGGTGCGAAACAGGTCCATAGTCAGAGGAAACACCTATGCACATCTTATGCAATTGCTCAGCTCTAATACATAAACGCAACCTCCACTTAAGGCATTGCACACTAAACACGGAGGAGGTAATACACATCTTAAATGTTATTTTTATCTTTAGATTATACTGTTTTTTCTTCTTTTTATGGTAATATTAGTTTAATTCTGTTCATAATGTAATTGTGTGATAGATCCATATCTATATTTTCAAACGCAAATCTAAAACAGTTTTCTCCCTAATTTAGTCTAATTAACCTATTTATTATTCTTTTAATTCTTTTTATGTATCTATTCGAGTACTAAATTACGCATGTTGAGGTAACCTATAAGTGGGTCTATGACACAACAACTTCACTAATCTATGTTTTTGTAAAACTCAATTTTAATTGTCATAACCTGTTGGTACCCTATAAAAATAAATAAATAAATCCCAGCCAATATGCTTCTATACCTGGCGGCAAATAGTATTGGAAGGAAAATCCACTCGGCGACAAAAGAGAAAAATCGTCGAATGAACGAAACAGCAATGTTGTCGACTTTGGGGTCGGGGGGCCTTTTGAGGTCGGGGGGCTTGGATCCTGGAGCTCACTAGCTGTCTTCAGGTCACGGCTTACAGGTCATAATCAAACTATATGATAAGTGAACTATAGCAAAAACATTACCCTCCTTACGCAGCAGAATAAAAAGTATCGTTACAACTTTTTGGTCTTAGTTTTTTCCGTCTTTCGCAACGCGATAAGGAACTTCGTTCCAATAATGAATTTTTCAGGTAGACTCAGAGACCCACGACCCAATAGAAGTGCAAGCAAAGAAGATCATGGACACCAACTCCATGGTGGAGGAGTTCATGCTGCTCGCGAACGTGAGCGTGGCGCAGCACCTCGCGGCAGAGTTCCCGCAGTGCGCGCTGCTGCGGCGTCACCCGCCGCCGCCGCCCGCCAACTTCCACACCTTCCTCAAGGCGGCCAGGCAACAGGTATATAAATGTACTAGCGGACGCGACGTCGTCCGCCTTTAGACCTCCTTAATCTGGCCCCTGTCGCAAAATCCGTTCTAAGCAGACGTCTACTATCTATTAACTATCTCCCTGTCTAAGTTCATCTTTGTCACGTCAAGTGGTTTTTGAGATTTCGTGATGAATGACTTTTCGCATTTATATATTAAGATAGAAATTCAATAGTCTACCCAGTATCTGTTAATAAGTTACGTTTATTATTACGCTATTACAGCGGGACCTAATTGGAGAAGGATTGCAAAAGACAGTGAGCAATGGAAGTCGCTGGAGGCTTATGCCGAAAGGCACACTGTGCTAAGAGATATTTATTAAAAAAAAAAAAACTAAAATTGTAATAAAATGTAATGTTAAATTTAATCTCTTATCGCAGAATAAATGGCTTATTATTATTACGCTAGGTATATTAATTTTTCGGCGCGAGGCTTAGAGAGGGAGAATAGCTAAGTGAAGATAAGTGTTGACGCGTTTTCAAAGGAACCTTTAAACCTGTACACAGAATCACGGATTTTTTTTGGTTACAATCTTGATAGGAATTGTGACAATTGATATTTCAAGGCTTTCATTCAGTAATTGTTTTTGCTTTTTAAATTACTTCTGATACCGTGATCTCCGTCTCTTACATGTTTATTTCCTTACAGGGTTTCGAGATAGACGTGTCGACGAACAAATCGTTCTCGAAGTCGCTGGACGCGGCCGTGATCCCCGGCCGGCCGTTCTTCAACACGCTGCTGCGCATCATGGCAACGCGCTGCATGCAGCAGGCGGTGTACTTCTCCAGCGGCACCAAGACGCAGGACGAGTTCTACCACTACGGGCTCGCGTGCCCCATATACACGCACTTCACGTCGCCCATACGCAGGTTCATTATCAACCCATATTCGGTTCACTGCTGAGCTCAACTCTCCTCTCAGAATGAGAGGGGTTAGGCCAATAGTCCACCAAGCTGGCCCAGACAGACTTTACACACGCAGAGAATTAAGAAAATTTTTTGGTATGCAGATTTAATCACGATGCTTTTCCTTCACCGTTTGAGACACGTGATTTAACTTCTTAAAATACACACAACTGAAAAGTTGGAAGTGCATGCCCTGGACCTGATTCGAACCCACACCCTACGGTATCGGAGGCTGAGGTCATATCTGCTATCACGGCTACATATGCAGGTTAGATGAGGAGAAAAAAAGAGTATGCTTTAGACTGCACAATTGGAATAAAACTTCTCTCAAAAATAAAATAATACATGAAAGAGAAATTTAAAAATTAGCAGCGGTTAAAAGCGCCATCTGTCGTGTCAGACTTGCTATGCTTGACAACCTCCTACTAGTTCACAATTGTGCCGTTAAGCCGTACGGTGCGGTTGAGGAGAGGTCAACTCGTACGTCTAGCTGCTTCAAGAGTTACTAGGTCGATAGATCTCCACACCACAAAGTTTTAGTATGAGGTCAAAAAACCTTGTATCGCACCAGAGGAAAGTACAGAAAAGTCAGTGCCGCAGCGAACGTGTTAAAAGACTAAACGGATAAGGCGCTGGGACTTGTGTTATGTCGTAATTTAGCAGTGTTACTACAGATGGCGCTTCTTATGTCATCTCGATTACACTTTTCGTAACACATTCAACAGTTTACTCCCGAAGTTAAGCCTGCATAAGATTTAACTTGAAAACCTTGCTCCTTTCGTCTAAAATATTGACCTTGGCTTTACGTTTATTGTCATGTAAATAAATAAAGGAGGATAGCGAAAGTGGGAGTCACACTCAGAAGTGTCGTACACTCATATGTTTGTATTAATTAAAACCATTATTTTATAATGTGCTTGTAAAAAAATATAGAGATTTTACAAAACGGGAATCAAGATTACTTCTATACTTAGCATAGTAAAATTGTCTTACTTGTTGCTTGAGATCGAAACGCCTTGTCGTATTTATAAAGGAATCACGCAGTTGTATGTCAGCGGCGGTGTTTTTCAGTATAATATTCGTATGCATAGATAGGGTACCTTCTAATTTTGAGGTATATCTTTTTTCTCCATGCTTTTCAAGATTGGTTACCATTTGCTTTTTTATTAGATTAATCACGATTAACAACTATTAATGGTTTTCCATTATGTACGCTACTTCTATCTGCTAGTCCCAAAATACATGCAACCTCGCCATTCTCCTTTGCGTTCAGGTACGCGGACGTGATAGTGCACCGCTTGCTGGCCGCGTGCGTCGGCGCGGACGTGACGCACGCGACGCTGCTGGACACCAAGGCCGCGGACGCGCTGTGCGAGAACCTCAACTACCGGCACCGGCAGGCGCAGTACGCGGGCCGCGCGTCCGTCGCGCTCAACACGCATGTGAGCTGCTCTATTGGCGTTGCGTTGTATTACAGTAGTAGTGCGCCGGTTGCTGGCCGCGTGCGTCGGCGCGGACGTGACGCACGCGACGCTGCTGGACACCAAGGCCGCGGACGCGCTGTGCGAGAACCTCAACTACCGGCACCGGCAGGCGCAGTACGCGGGCCGCGCGTCCGTCGCGCTCAACACGCATGTGAGCTGCTCTATTGGCGTTGCGTTGTATTACAGTAGTAGTGCGCCGGTTGCTGGCCGCGTGCGTCGGCGCGGACGTGACGCACGCGACGCTGCTGGACACCAAGGCCGCGGACGCGCTGTGCGAGAACCTCAACTACCGGCACCGGCAGGCGCAGTACGCGGGCCGCGCGTCCGTCGCGCTCAACACGCATGTGAGCTGCTCTATTGGCGTTGCGTTGTATTACAGTAGTAGTGCGCCGGTTGCTGGCCGCGTGCGTCGGCGCGGACGTGACGCACGCGACGCTGCTGGACACCAAGGCCGCGGACGCGCTGTGCGAGAACCTCAACTACCGGCACCGGCAGGCGCAGTACGCGGGCCGCGCGTCCGTCGCGCTCAACACGCATGTGAGCTGCTCTATTGGCGTTGCGTTGTATTACAGTAGTAGTGCGCCGGTTGCTGGCCGCGTGCGTCGGCGCGGACGTGACGCACGCGACGCTGCTGGACACCAAGGCCGCGGACGCGCTGTGCGAGAACCTCAACTACCGGCACCGGCAGGCGCAGTACGCGGGCCGCGCGTCCGTCGCGCTCAACACGCATGTGAGCTGCTCTATTGGCGTTGCGTTGTATTACAACGTTTTTCAGAGGAAGAGTATGACACATGACAGATGCTGTCATGTGTCACGCCTATGAAGTTTCGTATTATTTTACGATAAAATGTATGGCGGATAACGTTGTAATTGCTTGGGGGATACCTCCCACTTAGAGAAGGGCCTCGTGACGTACAGCAATATATTCGTTAGAAGGGTTCAAAATCAATTAATCTATATTAGTATTATAAAGCTGAAGAGTTTGTTTGTTTGATTGAACGCGCTAATCTCAAAAAATACTGGTCCGATTTGAAAAACTCTTTTAGTATTAGATAGCCCATTTATCGAGGAAGGCAGGGAACGGAAACCACGCGGATGAAACCGCGCGGCGTCAGCAAGTCGATTTCAAAAATAGGATTAAATTTATTAATTAAACATCGTAAACCTGGATAAATTCATGTGTACGAGTATATTTATTGTTTTAACTACTTCCTTCAATTAAAAATAAATTCGGACTTTGGATGGTTCTTTTTACGAAACTCAAACTTTTCCGATTCGAAATCGAAATCGATTTTTCATACACTCCATTTTGTTACTACATCACCAACGTCAAATACCAAACGTCACCGTACCCTTCCTATCTGAAAAACACTAGTAGTGCATCTCTTGCTGGCTACGTGCGTCGACGCGGACGTAGCGCTCGCGACGCACGGACATCAAGGCTGCGGACGCGCTATGGACCTGCCAATGCTTAAACTTAAACATTGGCAGGTCCATAACTGTCTTGAGGATTTTTGTTATAGAAGAGTACACCCAACCCTACAAAAGATTTACTTCATTGACGTGCTCTTTATTGTTTGTAGATATTGTTCAAAAACCGCGAAGAGATCGAGCAGGCGGTAGTGCTGGCGGTGAAGAGGAACGCGCTGCAAGTGCTCATACCCAAGTACGGGCTGGAGGGACCACTCTATCTGCCCTCTGATAAATTTGTCTACAACGAAGAGGTAGGCTATATCAGTTATTGCAGTAATTAGGCTGTAACAGTATTTGTAACAAAAGAATCATCAAAATCAAAAATTAGCACACAAATTAAAAAAAAATCAAGTTCGTTTAAAACTCAAGCGGTAGCTGATGTATTAATTACTAATAAGTGGTAGTAATAAGGCTGTAGCAGAATTAGGAGGAACAAGCTGTAGCTGTAGTTGCATTAATTAAGATGTAGCAGTGTTTGTAGTAATTAGGCTGTTGTAATGATTGCAATAATTACGTTGTAACAGTATTGGCAATAATCAGGCTGTAACAGATTTGCAGCAATCTGCAATATTTTGGATGTTGCAATATCAGGCTGTAGCAGTAAATCGGCTGTAGCACTATTTGCAATAATCAGGCTTTAACAGATTTGTAGTAATAATTTGACTGTAGCAGTATTTGTAGTAATTAGGTTGTAACAGTATTTGCAATAAACAGGCTGTAACAGATTTATAGTAATCAGGCTGTAGCAACATTTTGGCTCTAGCAGTTTTGCAGTAATTAAGTTGTAATAGTATTTGCAATAATCAGGCTGTAACAGATTTGCAGTAATTAGGTTCTAGCAATATTTTGTCTGTAGCTGTATTTGCAGTAACAGTATTTGCAACAATAAGGCTGTAACAGATTTGCAGATTGACTAAACCCAATTGGCTGAAATTTTAGAATGGAAATAGACTAATGATTGGAAAATAATCTTGGATCAACAGATAAGACAGTATAAAATCCTAAAATAACGTTGGTGCAACCGCCGACATTTTTTAGATGTTTATATAGGGTGTTCGGGAGTATTTCCCATAGCTCTAGGGAACTTATTTTCTTTAAGGAAAATTCATTTAAAATGTCTAACTAACATGAGTTCTAAAATGAATATTTTCGAAGTAAAAAATGTTTCTTTTGTAAATAGATCTTAAATTGTGTCCCTTATATTGCATCCTTATATTTGACCCAGCCATACGTGTTTATTGATAAATATTATGAAGTAGCTTACTAGTGAAGTGCGGAGTGACAGTTGCAATATCTCGTCGATATATACAGTCTTACCACTACGATTATGTATTTTAAAATGCAGGGATAGATAAAGGCGTGTTTTTTCTTTTTATAAAAAAAAATAGTTATGCAGTCCTGTAAGTGGACTTGTCAACAGCTTGAAGTTATGGGAAATACTCTGCAACACCCTGTATATTAATTTGATAATAATTTTATTTTACAGGAAAACGTCCAAATATGCGGCGGCACTGTATTGAAAACGTTCGACGAACTGACAGTGAGACTGACACTCGACAGTACCAACATGCAACACAGGAAGCTCGTGTACCAGCTAGTGACGCCATACATACCCGGCGTTAGCTACGTGAAGGAAAACGAAGACAGTAATGAACCAGCAATGGACGTCGAAGTCGTGGATATCTCCGAAACGACAAATAAGAGAAAAGATACCGACAGCAAAAGTACTAAGAAGAAGAAATCTAAAAAGTAACAATGTAATTTTACGTAAGTAAATAAATATTTTTTTAAGCAAAGTTTTCTTTTTAAATTCCTTTAGATTATGATTAGGGTCAAAAATCCATCTTTCTCGATTCCCAAAGTGGTACAAAAGTATTTGTTGTAATTAGGTTGTAACAGTATTCACAATAATCAGACTGTAACAGATTTGCAGTAATCAGGTTGTAGCAATATTTTAGCTGTAGCAGTATTTGCTGTAATTAGGTTGTAACAGTATTTTCTGTAAAAAAACGTTCGACGAACTCACAAAAAACAGTGAGACTGACTAACATGCAACACAGAAATCTCGTGTACCAGCTAGTGACGCCATATTTACCCGGAGTTAGCTACGTGAAGGAAAACGAAGACGATACGGAACCAGCAATGGACGTCGAAGTCGTGGATATCTCCAAAATTACAAATAAGAGAAAAGATACCGACAGCAAGAGTACTAGAAAGAAATTTAAAAAGTAACAATGTAATTTTACGTAAGCAAATAAATATACATAGGCATACAGCCTTCCTCGATAAATGGGCTATCTAACACTGAAAGAATTTTTAAAATCGGACCAGTAGTTCCTGATATTAGCGCGTCGGTCTCGGTCATTACCATTAATATCTGATAGTGGTTATCAGTGGCGTGCATAAGATTGTTGATCAGGGTATGCACTAGTAAGACAATTTAACCAAACTGCGCAAATGTACATTGATTGGTTATGAATTATCAAAATATTTGTTAGTAGGGTATGCAGTACTTTAATGCATGTATGAAGTGATGATGATGACAATCCTTGGGTCCAGAAATAAATTACTTTTTCATGACCATACCATACTATTTAAATTTTGTGTATGATATGCATGAGTCTTACAAACCCATGAATAAACCATGATGTGGCTGATTCCTTCTAAGCCATCTTCCAGAATTTAGTGCGTCCGATTTTGCTTGACACTACCATAATTGTTTGTTGTAAAATAAGAGAATAACTTTGGAATAATCATTTATTTCTATACTCGTACAAGAGTAATCCTCCAATTTCACATGCTGTTTTTCTACAAATTAATTTCATATTATCACATAATTATTTACAAACAACTGAAAAAAATGAAATGTTTTTAGAGCGGCCGCAGAAAGATTGTTTTATGTTTCTGACGCAGTCTTATTATCTCTTATTTTCTATAATCTCTAGTATGAAACAAATTTTTATGAGGCTTGTTTTCAAAAAATATATTTTTCAATGTTACTTTTTTACTTCTTCAAAGTACATCTTATGGATACTAAGTTACGTACATCTTATGGATATCGAACCGTCAGAAACTCATTCGTCTACAGCCCTCAGACGAATTATATGGGGACCTGCCTCTCTACCCCTCTGTCAAAGTATAAGATCAATGATCTAAGGCATTTATAAAAACTATTTCAATAGAATCGATTTTTCATTGTTATAATAGTTATCGTCGTGTAAAGAGCTCTTAAAAATGCCGGTTTGTGTAGCTCAATGACATAAAAAAAGGTTAACAACTTCTACTTTAGTAAAAGATGAAGTTATGTATAATTTGTAAGTATGTATTTCTAACTTACTTATATCAAATCCTACTAATATTATAAACGCGAAAGTTTGTATGGATGTATGTTTGTTACTCTTTAAAGCCGCTACTTCTGAAGCGATTCGGCTGATTTGAATGGAAATGGATTTTACTCTGGAGTAACACATATGCTACTTTTTATCCCGGAAAAATCCATACTTCCCGAGGGATTTGTGAAAAATTAAATTCTACGCTGACAAAGTCGCGGGCGTCCACTAAGTTCATAATAAAAACAATGTCTAAAAATAGTCGATTCTTCAGCTGGAACAGCAAAACATCAAGTAATCGAATATTCTGTATAATGAGGCCAAGCGAGTGTTTGTTAGTGTGTGTAAAAATTACACTTATGTGCATTGCGAATGAGATTTAAAGTTGTGTATAGTGTACGGAAACAATATATATTTATTGGTGTTAAATATTTTTAATGTGTGAGTTTACCTCGTCCTCCTCAAAAAACGACAGACAATAATTTTGCTGGTAAATTTGGGTGCGATGCATCTCCATAGTTAATTCCTCTATGCTCCGGCCGGCTAGGTAAGGTCCGGCCGGAGCATAGAGGAATTAACTATGGAGATAGACCTAGATATCGCGTAACTGAATAAATAAAACTAACAATGAGTTAAGGTAAATAATTAATGCGACTAGCTTCTGTCATCTGAATCAGTTTGAGTGGCGTCAAAGAAACGGAAATCTAATGTAACGAAAACGAACCTATTTTTAATGCACTAAAGTATTTTCAAAACACCAATAATAATAATAGAATGGTTGAAAGTTATTGTATTAAAATATGTCTAATCGTATCCTTGAATTTTTTGTTTATTTAAAAATATAGTTGGAACCTTAAGGTTAAAAAAAATAATGTACCCAAGGCTCTGTAGGTAACAGCTTTTTAGACGAACTCATAACTCCGGATTTTTCTAATTCTTCATAGAAAATTATATTCTTGTTCTATTTTAATGCGTCACTATATAAATCGGTATTGTAAGTTTTACCTCGTCATTTTGATTTCAACAGAAGTTTCTTAAATTACTCGGAAAATAAAAACAAAATGTGCTTTATACTTGAATGATTGATTCAACTCTCTTAAAACCTGCTAACTTGTAAAAATAAAACGGACCAAACTCTAATAACTTACTTTCAGCTTTTATGAAATCCTCTTGTAGTCACTTTTGCAAACATCACGATCTTGAGCGGCCTGTTCGATCGCCCTGATCCCGTAAGAATACGGAGATAAAATATAGCCTATAACACTGAGTGTAGTTTCCCTACAGTGAAAGAATTTTTCAAATCGGTTCAGTAGTTCCAGAGCCTCAATTCAATGCGAACAAAGCAAATAATCAAATCTTTCCTCTTTTTAATATTATAGTATAGATAATATAATATATAATATAGATTTATGCGGATGACTAACTAATAAAATACCAATCATTTTGAGAATCTAAATTAACCCAAATTGGCGCAAACAAGAAACAAACTTGTGTAAGAATCTATAGGGTTTTCACACACCTGCAATATATTGAAGCCGCTCCACATTCGCATGCGAATTCACGGCGCATCCGTGTGTGAAACGCGATAAATTCTGTCATGTTCTGCACTCGTAAAATTTTGCGCATGTTTCACATCACAAACCTTTTGTTGTGGAGCAAAACTCGACAAAAATTGGGGAACACATCGCAAACTGGCGCGATGCCGTAAAGAAAACTTGACACTGAACCACAGTCTTGTTTCACACGTGAATGTAGAGCGGATATTATATTTATACGATCATTGTCAGTCACTAATAAAACATAAAGTTCACTTTTCCATAACATGCTTCCGTTCAGGCGGCGGACTATACGCAACCGGGCTTGGCGGTTTCAGAGAGCTCTGTTGCGTGCTGACTTCCATTATGCTTTCTTGGCTGGTTTCCTCAACTTCCTCTGTAGATATGTCAGTTTGAGTGATTCGTGGTATTTGTTGGAGGGGAGACTGCGATTGTGCTGCAATGCGAGCTAATTCCTGGTCGATTTTGTTGACGAGGTTGTCAATGACATCAGCCCAACGCGTGGCTGGGACTGTGTGCATGGGCGTCAGACGCGCGTCGGCCATTACGCTTAGGCGTACGGTGTCTGCGTACTGGATCACTGTCAGTGACATACCTGAAATATTAGTGAACAGTGATTACATTGCAACGAACTCAAACATGATTTCAAGCGTCAACAGCTACAGGGTAAAGGTATCAGAGTCAACACTAAGAGAACCTCCTCCCGGAGGACATGGGCTCGATCCCCGCTCCCTTGTCTCATCCATATCTCGTGGTTTATATTACCGTGCATTTTAAAAGAAATTAATTAAGCATAATTTTGACTACACATAGCTTTCTCTTCCCACCTATCGCATCGAGAGATATAGCATATCGAGAGATATGTCTCTCGTTGCATTGGGATGAAAGGGATAGCGAGCAGAATTTCATTGTTTTATAAATAAATAAATATGGGACACTCACTTATATTGGCTTGCGGTGGTCGCCAATAAACCACGTAATCTATAGTCTTATTCCACAAAGTCATCCTCTCCGTAGTGTCCAAGGGAGCGTTTATTTCTGCGTAGGAAACTGCGAACTTCCGAGACAAGACATTCATCGTCAGTCTAGCTAGAGGCGAGGGAACTGATCTGGTTAGAGCTCCGCAGCGTGCCTGCGCCGCCCAGCCGGCTGCTAACAGCCCTTGTCGCTTGCACGCATCTTCTACCACTGCTGCTATACGCCGAGGGGTAGCGCCTACGGGAAGAGATAGGCAGACCATCCCTGCCAAAAAATAAACGCTTTAATATACGAGCCACACAGATTATATTGCTTTTTGGTTTAAAATGCGACAACAGTTTTGTCTCATTTGGCCAAACCTCATAATTTGAAATCTTAATCGTGACTTGACCTTGAGTCAGTCTTCTCTGAGATATCATTATTCCTATAGATACCCTTAACAGTACCTATTATTATTAGTTCTTGAGTTTTTCTAGTTGTCACGAAAGTACTCTTTTAGCACAAATCAACTTGGATGTAAACCAATTGATATAATTAAAAACAAATATCTACTAAGTATTTTCACAAGAGAGTAGTAGTAGGTAGGTACGTTAGGCCTTCGGTCTCGGTCTTTATCGTTAACATCTGACAGTGATCTCCGTATTGGACTACTCACTTACTTTTGAAACATCAGGTTATGTACTAAGATAGATGATAAGTAAAGTCGAAAACTTGTTAGAAAATAAAATACTTTTAAGTACTAGTACAACATAATTTACCTCCTGTTTGTGACTTCTTATAGTCTTTCCCATTGCCCTCTGCGAATGTGTAGAGGAATCTCTCTGAGGCGGCTCTGGCTGTGATGAGTATGGAATCAGGGGTGTCGCTCTCTGCGTGTTGGAAAAACAGTCGCAGAGACTCGGTGGCGGCGAACAGCGCCAGATCCGTGGATGACACCCCTAAAGCTCGCGCCGCACGTTCTATACTGGCTCGAGACACTGGCCGCGACCATGATGCTACCTGAAAAGTTATCGTTATATATTCCTCTCTTTATGGCATAGGAGGCGTATCATTCCGCTCCGAAGCGTAGCATGCGCACCACATATCTCGAGGCAGAAAGATAAATATTCACCAATAGAGGAAAAATCAAAAGCATCAGTCAGGTTATGTTCATCATAGGCCCTGCAACGAATTGTGCAAATTGCGCAGCTTTATGTCTCGTGTTTAGAGCGGACATTTGACCAGACAGCGTTGGTGTGTAAAACTGTAGGAACGTTTTTAACGAGAGGAACCTGTAGGTGTACACAACCTTTATACACACATTTAGTTCACACAGCTTACCATCCAAAGCTAAATGGACTTTCCGGAATAGATTGACTTATCTAATCAATATTATTTTGGCACAAACCTTTCTCCCCGACAAAGATACTGTTTGCAATATGTGTCTCTTCCCACCATCTGCATGTATGGTGTCCGTCCAAAAATTCGCAGGTGCTCGATATATTTCAATCAGACCTCGCAATGCTTCTACAGTCGCCTTCACCCACAGCTGCCCAATGTCTCCGTATTTCCACGTCAGGGTGTTGACGTGTCTCACTTGTCCGGTCGTTCGTAGTTCATTGAGCGCTATCACCTCGTCCCATATACATGTCGGTAAATTGATGAACATTCGGGCGGTTGAGTATGTTGCCTCAAATATTTTTCTTGGCCACTTTCGTGGATCGAATGTTACGAGGGGTGATATTAATACCTGCAAAAAGTAAATTGTTTGTTGACACTGTTTGAAAGTTGTTTTCAGTAGTATAAATTCTGCTCGAGTTTGTTTAGTTAAGTAATGTCGCCAAGAATTATTACTGTGTTCCAGTCTGTAGTCTGTGTCTGTTTTTATAACTACCTCTCTTTCTAACACGATACTATAGATAGAGCCAACTTTACAGACAGACAGTTACCAGACACTGAGCACACACGTGTTATATTCAAACAAACTAATGAATATTACCTACAGCGCTTTGAAGGTTATGGTTGCTGATGCAGTCCTATGCTTTTGTTAGACGGGGGCAGTGCAAGCATCAGAGGTTTAAGATTATAAAAAATAAATATTTAATACCTTTGGAACTGATAATTTTCTCCTTTTACATTCACGTTGAATGGCAGCCAAAAACACGCTCGCCGTTTTCACTATCTGAGAATCCGTTTCTGATCGTTTTTTAGTGACGTCTCTCATGGCGTTGGCAGCTGATATCAACACAATCCCTGCCACGTGGAAGATCCCGGGCAAACTCTTCATTGAATGTGTGCTTTCGGTGGGATCATATTCAAATATGAACTCGTTCCAAATGTTGGATAAGTTTTCGTTCATTTTGTCCCAAAGTTCCAGTATCGCTGACGGATTTGGAAATAGCTTTGCCAACGGGCTTTCCTGGATATGTTCAGTTTGTTCGTATATCCGATTCGGTTTCGTGTCACGTATCAGTAAGAAGTCGCCGATGTTTAGTGACTTCTTACCGGTCAAAAGCAAGTGGTGGACTCGAACTAAAATGTAATACTTTGGTTCAATGGAGACGCATGGTATGATTATATACTGCCATGGCGGTTGGTCGCTTGGGAAATATTTAGATATAATTTCGCTGACATAGTCCTGCAAAGTAATGTGTTTTAGTAGCAGCAGAGATTTCAGTATGTAAAGATGTAACGTTATCGAGCGTCTTGAGGTAAGCATACCATACAATTACACTATATAATGTGCCAAATAGGCCAAAGGAGGTTATGTTTATTGGTTCACGTATAAAAATACGTAAGACGACAACTTTTTTAATGAACTAGCGGCCCTCTCGCAAAATTAACTATAAACTACCTCTGTGCCGAATTTCTTCTACGTAAATTGGTTTTCGAGATTTCGTGATGAGTAGGTCACTCATTCACTCATTCGCTTTTATATATTTAGATTACCTGTATATTACTATCAGACACAGGGCGACCTCTGTAAACACCGTTGGCCATGATGAAATGGTTCTCGAGTCTGAATTGTATATTGGCGTCCCACGCATAGTTTCCCCAACTCGACACCAGCAAATGTCGTAATCTTGGAAACGTTAACTGTCCTCTTTCATCTCGACGATCAACTACATGTTGTGTCAGCGCATTTCTTATCTCCTCGATGTCTAACGCACCTGTTGGTATTGAGAATTATGTCAATTAATCAGACATCTGTCGCTTACCATAGTGAATAGGTAAGAGGTAAATTACTCACTTTTCTGGGTAAAAGTTAACACAAATGGCTAAGTGATTGGATTATTAACTTAAGTTGATTTTGAACCATTGTTTTGTACCGTTTAATTCAGCTCGGGACTCAGCTCAGTCATGATTTCAGGGTTATTCGTGGAAGTTCGTCAGCATTTACCTTATACCTTGGCAGTGCAGATGCAAATACCTTGCAGTAGGTATACTAACTGTATGGACTGGAACTGGAACGGTTCTGGGCCAGATTCCTAGCTTTGGTAATTTAAGACTTTAATTAACCACTAGGTAAACTTTAGGCGCTAGACTTAGATGGCTATAGTTACCTACCGGGAAAGACGTACCTACTACCAAGCCGTTTAGCATTCTGGTATATTGCTGCGTAGAAACCAGTATGGTGACTATAGAATCTTGTCGATATAGCCTGCTTAAATTGCACCGTCGCTTAACAGGGAGATATCGAATTTACTGGCGATTTTGTCTGAACGACAAAATAAAAAGCCAATCCATCTTCATGCATCCATCCAGATCTTTGTTATTATTCTAAAAACAACTCTTACCTTTAACACATAGTAGCACATTGATAATGCCTTGGTTTCTGTGTGTGTCTAGCAGAGATCGAACTGTGTCTGTTCTGATGAACTCTAGACTGGGATATCTGCTTGATAACAGCTTTAGCCACAAATGTTTGCTGATTCGTACCACTGAAACAGAAAAAATTGCTTTTATAAATAAAAGAATAAAAGGTAGGGGTTCAAATCCAAAAATAAATTGTTTTTTTTTTATCTTTCATTATAATAAATCGCGCTTGATCACGATCTCCTAAGTGGCCTAAGATGGAACGCGCTTGCCTAGAAGATGCCTGTTCACTCTCTCTTTATCTTTCTTTATCGATCTTTGTCGATCTTTAGTCCACCAAGCTGGCCTAATGCGGATTGGCAGACTTTACACACGTAGAGAAAATTCTCAGGTGTGCGGGTTTCCTCACGATATTTTTCCTTAACCGTTTGAGACACTTGATATTTTTCTTAAAATTCACGTATCTGAAAAGTTGGAGGTGCATTCCCTGGACCGAATTCGAACCTACCCCCTCCGAATCGAAGACGGAGGTCATATCCACTGGGATATTACGTCTCTTTATAATAGTATCATCTAGAATATATAAAAATAATAACCGAACATCTATAAATAAAATATAACTCTAAAACTAAAATATTTTAACAGTTATCAGGTATTAAGTGTTACAAAATAATTTTACAGTCAATGACAATATTTAGCAATACCAAGTTATCATTTTGAACAATTCAAAGTGGAACAAAATATTACGTCCAATGTGAACACATTGACTTCAAATACCCTAAACGTTAACGTGTTTTTAAGTTCACGATAATGTACTTAGAGGCCACTTATCTGCCCACTTTAACATGAGGCGAGTATATTAAAGTGGGCGGATAATTGTGCCTCTGAGTATATTTTTTTTTGTGTAAATAAAATATGCATTTGAGAAAACACAGTTACATTGAAATCACAGTCAGACAGTTCAACTTTATCTAATGTTATCTAATGTAATGGCCTACAAAAGGCCTATGTCCTGCAGTGGACGTCCATCGGCTGATATGATGATGATGATGATATGTATGTATGTCTGTATTGGGTCTGTCTTGTTACCTAGATAACTTATTAAAAAAAATCAATTTTATCTAATTTTATGTATATGCCTGTATGTATGTCTTGTTACCTAGATACTTATTTTTAAAAAATCGTAAAGTTTAGGTTATCGTAAGAGAAGCGTGTTTTGTTTTATTCTTATCTAAATACTTATTGATGCTAAGAGTCAATGCCCGTTGAATAATTTCATTTATATAATTAGATACGATTAGATATTTGTACATATTTACAGGTAATTTATCCTTGACTACTTGATTATTTGTTCTGTTTATTTTTTGTGATGGATACTTCTTATGTGTATATCTTTTTTTTTAGAAGACGTTTTGGATCTAGTAGTGAGGTATACTGTACCAACAAGTTTGTTAAACGAAATGCGCGTTGGTGTAAACTCAGGGAAAATCTACACTAATAATTTAAAGCAGAAGAGTTTGTTTGTTTGTTTGATTGATTGAACGCGCTAATCTCTGGAACTACTGGTCCGATTTGAAAAATTATTTTACTGTTAGATAGCCTATTTATCGAGGAAGGCTATAGGCTATATATTATCCGCGTATTCTAACGGAAACGGAAACGGGAACCATGCGAGTGAAACCGCGCGGCGTCAGCTACTCATTGATTAAAAGTGGAATTACTGTGTGACGTGTCTTGTCGTGACACATCAGAACAGAATCGGTATCATTCAATTTGTATGCGACACGTCAGAAGCCATCACGACATGTCCCAACACTTATGTATAAACGTTGCCATACAAAATGTGTGATACTGATTCTGTTCTGATCCATCACGACACGACACGTCAGATAATTCCAATAAATGCGTTCCGACGTCACCATCAATATCCTGACGTCTCCCTCTATATTAATCTCAATAACTTAACAACGCGTGTCTTCTGTGTTTCTATAAATTAAAAAGCTTCATGCCTTTGAGTTTACCTAACCTAGTACTTACATATGTTTTCTGTGACTTCGCTACACATTACATTATTACGTACTTGGTGACTTGCAAAATGCCAGTCGTGGCTTTAGTGAGGCGAAGGCAACCTTAGTAAAACTTTTTAGTCCACCGAAAAGATCGAATTAATAACTTAAAACATATCTTGTGCACCTTTACAGAACTATAATATGAATAAAATGCATTCTACTTTATGCAATAAAACTCTTAAATGCAGCAAATAAAACAAGATCTATATGAATCCTACGAATTTCCTGCTAAAATCTCTATACTAGTTTCATACTTTTCTGTGAAATAATCACGACAAGACAATCATCAAAGGGTTTCGTTGTTTGGATACACATAAAATCTGTAGGGGGGCAGCTGCCCCGTTGTAAACATTGATTCATACCAACGTAAGACACGGCCAGGGCAGGCAGCGCCGACACAGCTATGCAGAAGGCGCAGTACGTGTAGAGCTGGTCCCGGAGCCGCGCGCGCAGCCCGAGCTCACTACGTCTCATCTCCACCGCATTCACTGCAAAAAAGGGGTCATCCATAAATTACGTTACCCCTATGCCTTGTTTAGGTAGGGGGTCATCAATGCATGACACGTAGCAAGTAGGGGAAACGGTTATACCTGCGCTTAGCAACCTCTTGTAAAATGTCACCAACTCAAACGGTTTTGATCGTTGCGAAAATTTGTTCTGAAAGTATTTAAATTGCGTACTAGACAATACTGCAGGTTGAACTATGCTGTACATTATTTTTGGATCTTAGCGACATACGGTGGAGTTACTTCAACCAAAAGTTGGTAAGGGATACCTTTAATGTAAAGACAACACTTGAGCGATATTACCACATATTACTGGGGATATTACCATAAAAATACTGGTAAATAAGTTGGTAAATCTTTAGTTTCCAACAGCGACTAAGAGAAATCTCAAAACACTTTCACTAGAGTAGGTACCTACTCGCATATGCAGACCACGACGTGATAAGCCAGTGAGAGACTTTCACTCAAATATACTTCTCTTATCTGTTTTTGTTTTATTCTCTTATCTGTTTGATACTTTGGGTCAAGGTCTACACACTCTGCGGAATTTTTAAACAAAAATATACAGTGTCCCGTAATTAATGGATAAAACGCAAATGGTAGATACACCGCCTAATTATCTAATTTGAATAGTTTTCCGAAAATCCCTAGTGTGGATGTTTGTTACTCTTTAACGCCGCAACTACTGAACCGATTTAACTGAAATTTAGAATCGAAATAGATTTTACTCTGAATTAACACTTATGCTAATATCTATTAATAATAGGGTTATTATCCCGGAAAAATCCATGGTTCCCGAGGGATTTGCGAAAAACTAAATTTCACGCGTACTTATTATTTATTATATTATAATATTATAAACACGAAAGTAAGTCTGTCTTTCACTTTTTAGACCAAACTCCTAAACTGAATGGAATTTTATATAGAGATTAATAGGACGAAGTCGAGCACTTCGTTTAGTTTCATTTTAAATTACATGAAAAACGCAACCATATTGGCGTAGTCCCAAATAATTGTCTCCATAAGTCCCTGGGGTTATCATTGACAATGAATTGTACTTTAGCAAACCGGATCTAAAGTGCGTAACGGATCGATTAGAGAAATAAAGCAAGCATTACCTACTCGTTATAAAAGAAATGTTACTGTGGACTAAAGGATTATAGTGATTAGTTTTTAGTACATGTGATAATAATTTGTTTAGAGATAGCTAATATATAATTTATGATACTCTACGTACCTTCTTTTTTATATGACAGTGACAGTTACTATGCTAGTGAATTGGAAATTAGAAAAATCTAAGACTCTAACGGGAAAACCTTTAGGAAGTTAGGTTTTCCGCTATAAAGTATGGTGTCCATCAGCAGATTCAATCAAGCTCTGTGCTTTTCATATGTAGCGAATTAATGCAAGGAAATATAGTATAGTATAGTCGGATGCAATCTTTTGACGTTTCCGAACATCGTGCGTTAAGCTGCGCAATACAAGGTTTTAGGTGCGTTTCCTCGGTTACTAGGGGCGTAATGGAAAGGTATCAGCTAGGGTTGCCAACCGTACTATTATATATAGGGTAGTAGCATATTATTGAAGAAATATATAGTACTCAAAAATACTATATTGTCAACACTGAAATCTAATAAACAAATATAAACATGTAATGTAAGTAAACATAAAATTGTGCATGTTTTTTTGACGCTCAGTTGAGTCGCTAAATTCGGTGATTTTGTAGGCACGTACCTATTATATCTATAGTATAAAATAATCCTTGATACTATTAAACGAATGGACCGATTATGATGCTGTTTATTTGGAAGTTAATTTATAATGATTACTAATATTAATATTTAATAAACGAGTAGGGTGCTGGATGAGCAATATAAATTCCATTGGTTAAATCTGTCTCAAATTGTTCTTGTTACTACAAATGTCTTCCGTATGCCACCCAGTTGCTACTATTATAATTTTCAAACAAGGGTGTGATCTACGGTTCAAGATGACCAACCCCGACCCGAGCGATAACCTTATCAACCCATTTGCTGTCTAGTTTTACTATGCACGCCGATAGCATTAAACAATCAAATGGTCATCGAGCGATAGTCAATACCTATTCAGCGTAACCTCGATAAATCTCAACCTTTATTCAATGCACCTAACCTATGGCTTGGGCAAGGTTTTAGTATACAATAGTTAAATGATAAATATTTTGTTTACTTACTGTGGATAGTCATCTATTGCATATACAGAGCATACCCGCTTAAGGGGGTTTGAAAACCCCTTATTTGCTAATAGTGAAATATGCGAACAAAACTGAGGCGAACAAAAATGGTTAATTGTCTAAATAACATTTTAAATAACGATAGTTATTTAAACAAATAATACCTAAATACTGTCAATGTAGGTTAATGTCGAGTTGTGTGTTCAGGAAGTGTAAAAACAGTTTTTTTTTTATACTCTACTAGTTAGCCCTTGACTTCAATCCCACCTGATGAAGTGATGATGCAATCTAAGATGGAAGCGGGCAACTTGTTAAAGAATAGGATAAAATCCACTCTCCTTTCGGTTTCTTTTGTAGGTATATCCAATAATCAGTAGCGAAGACTAAAAATTTCTAGTAGGTGGGTTCATGTGTTTTTTAGTCTAAATGTCTTTTGGCTGAGTACGTTAAATTATTATTAACGTCCGTAAATCTCGTGGATTTTTAAAAGGTAATCCGATAGGAATCGGCTTGTTAAGAACCATCGCCTGCTAATGATAGGTACTGTTAGATAATATCTTCGAGCACCGTCAATTTTCCTACTGTGGGGTGAGAACTTTTACTGAAAATTTCATAACCAACTACATACATAGTGATGCAGGATTCAAACACAGGACTTTGTGATCCAAGCCACATTGGTTAACCACTGGACTAACGAGAGAATTCTATTATGAGCACACTTACAACAGACTTTTGACGGCCTCCGTGGCGCAGTGGTATGCGCGGTGGATTTACAAAACGGAGGTCCTGGGTTCGATCCCCGGCTGGGCAAATTGAGTTTTTCTTAATTTGTCCAGGTCTGGCTGATGGGAGGCTTCGGCAATGGCTAGTTACCACCCTACCGGCAAAAACGTACCGCCAAAGCGATTTAGCGTTCCGGTACGATGCCATGTAGTAACCCAAAGGGGTGTGGATTTTCATTCTCCTCCTAACAAGTTAGCCCGCTTCCATCTTAGACTGCATCATCACTTACCATCAGGTGAGATTGTAGTCAAGGGCTAACTTGTAAAGAATAAAGAATAAAAAAAAAAAAAGAAAAAAACCGACGCCCCGCGGTTTTATCTGCGTAGTTTCCGTTCCCGTGAGAATAAGATGATAATAGCCTATGACACTCGCAAAAGACGTGGCTTTCTAGTGGTAAATTATCATAATCGGTACAGTAGATCCAGAGATTACCCCTACAATCTTTACTTCTTTTTATTATTACTAAGTTTAGTATAGACTAGTCAGGTCAGGCACCTATGTCATTGTTCCCGTGGCTCAGTCATCAGGCGGCGAGTCGGAACACCGTGGGGTTTTAGTCGGTTGAAGTCCGACGTAACCTTCTTGCCTCCCCGTGGCGAGAAGGTATCCATAAGGATTTCCCCACGTAAAAAAAAGGCCTATGTCATTTATTATATCGTTGAAACATAGGATACCTACCTACGTTAAGTAATTTGGCTGAACTTTTAGATTTACCAGTGAAAGTTACGTCTCGCTTGGGATGGCATGATGCCGTCTCATTGAAAATGGACATGTTATATAACTTCTCACTCGTATGTACTACTCTATAATATATAATGATGATGTAATACCCAAATTTTGCTCTATTCTTTGCAATACAATCCAATTTTCTACTTAGTGCTCAAGTTTACTTAAGAACTAAGTAGAAAATTGGATGAAATTATAATGAAAACTCAAGGTCGATGGACGTCCACTGTAGGACATTTTGTAGGGACTTCCAAACATCACGATCCTGAGCCACCTGCATCCAGCGAATCCCTGCGACTCGCTTGATGTCGTCAGTCCACCTGGTGGGGGGTCGACCAACACTGCGCTTGCTAGTGCGGGGTCGCCATTCCAGCACCTTGTGACCCAACGTCCATCGGCTTTTCGAACTATCTGCCCCGCCCATTGCCACTTCAGCTTCGCGACTCGTTGAGTTTAAAATATATAGTATTTTTAGTATAAAATGGAAAATTAGTAACTAGTCCTCAGCGTGTAAGCAGTGCAATTTATTTTGCATCAATAAAATGCACGCCACCGATGAGTACTTTATTTTGCCCCTTATTAACCCCTGACCTAATAAGAGGGTTGTCTACTTGTCTGTCTGTCTGTGGTACCATATCTCCCATACGGATGAAGCGATTTCAATTAATTTTTGGTATATGAAAGGTGATTTATGCGCGAGTGTTTTTAGACATGTTTGAAATCGGTTGAGCCGTTTAAAAGTTCTGGGGGTTGAAAGTGGGGAAGAATAACCGAATGTCTGCAAATATACTCGAGTGGGGTCTCAAATGAAAGCGCACTGAAAGAGAATATAGACGACTTGATCGAGAGTGTAATTAATAAATTCATGATCTTCAGGGATTTTTCCAAATCCAATTATATTGTTATATTTTAGCTTAAGGCTAATAAACAACGTGGTTTGGTCCAATGTTCAATGAACAGACAACAGAACAATTTTATAAATTCAAAATTTTACGCACTGGAAACTCTGATTAAGTAATTTCTGGTTAACGGAACTGGTTAACTCAATATGTGCAATATTCAGTAAGTTATAAAACGTAATTATTAATTGTTGCAATCGACTTGCTACAATAAGTACCTGGGTTGCCTACTTGGGTGTCTTGTTTTTTACCCCTGACCACAGATTAAAGAATAATAGGCAGATAGAGGGCACGGAACACGACGGTGTCGTAGCCGTTCCAAATACAAAATTCAAAAGTTGATACATTCTCGAGTCATTACAACACGAACCTTCGCATCAGTAATTTTCAATATTATTCAAGAAAATAGCGTCTTATGTTTTGAATATTTTAAAAACTGTTCACAAAAACTAAGATGGAGTGTTTTTTTCCGAATTACTAGACACCTACCTACCTATGATAGAAAGAATGTCTGCCATAAAAGTCTATCATAGCTTTTATTCCTGTTATTTCTAAATTACCTTTAATTATTATTTGCATGATTTTCCTTACTGAGTTATAACTAATATAAAAAATACTTACCCAAGTAATTATTTGGTAAAGTCATTATTTACTTAATAAAAAGTAATTATTTGGGCATTGGGTTAGACAACTAATTATTTGAATAATGTGTCATTAACTATCTAATAGTTAATGACACATAGTTAAGTTAGATTAAGTTCGTTATTGTATTCTTTCTCAATAAAGAGTTAATTTGACTATCTAAATGATTTTATATATTTTGTTTTCACAATCTTACTCAAAACCAACAAACTTAAACAATAAAACTGAACTTACCTTCCAACAGTAAAAATATCCAATCGTTTTGTAATTAAAAACAAAGTAACACATTTATGTGAGCGGAGTTTTAAATAAAAACACAAATAGTGCACAACATAACACAACAAACAAACACAAGTGTTGTTATGACACAAAATGTCACACTACAGCAGTCCGCATGGCGTAGCGAAATGACCGGCGGGGCGACCCAGCCAGTCCATCTATGCGCGTGTATCGCTCCCCTTATCTAGGGCTGCCACCCGTCCTGGTTTACTTGGAGTTGTCCTCATTTGAAGGGCGCCCTGATAACTTCACCAGGCTTAAAGTCGGATTTATATTTGTATGATGTATCGTGTCGTGACGCATCAGAACAGAATCGGTATCACACATTTTGTATGCGACACATCAGAAGCCATCACGACATGTCACAACACATGTTCTGATGCGTCTCAACACGACATGTCAGACAAATATAATTCCGCCTTCATTTACTATCTTTGACGTATGCCATGACATAAAAGAAATTGGGATTCTATGTAAAAATGTCATCCCGTGATTACTGGTGGATATCACACAGTAGGTAAATGACATTTTGTCAATTTATTTGATGTTCATTTTTATAAGTTGATAATAAAAACTAAAATAGTGAATAGGCTAGCTGGACGTTGTTTACGTCCGGGCACCATTAGGCCTGTTTAATAAAGTATCCAAAATTGTATATTTTCGAACCTGTGGATGTTTTAGAGGCAGGGAGATGTTTGAAGATGTGGTAATGAGCTAGATAGGTACTGGACTGTACGCTAGGTTACATTCAATAATAATATTCGATTTAAATTAATTTATTTAGTACTAAATTACATATAAATTTAGTGTGTAGTGTTAGAATAGACTAAGATTGTTATGTTATTTAAATCATTAAAAAATTAACTCTTATAAGCCGTGGTCCATGGCTTAACATAATATTGATTAATCAAAGAGGTATTACCTGGTTGGAAAGCCTTACTTGCTTAGGCCTCAGGGTCAGGGGGAGAATTTTTGTACCTCTTTCTGTTGGTAGTCAAATAATAATCGACAGATGACAACCCTACCCTTATCACGACTTGTCCAAGGTCCAAGATTGAGAGTGGACAGCGACAAGATGACGTGCTGGCAACTTTTACGTCGCTCTGTTCGGTTGTTATGACTATAATCCATATTCTATAGGATACCTACAACCACCACCACCGGTATATATACTATAAAATAGTGTCTTTATTGTATCACTGTACTGTCGATCGATCTGACACATTTTATTTATACATAGAAAAAAATAATTATCCAAATCGGTCCAGGCATCTTCGAGTAGTCGAGTAACATACATGAAACTTTCTTTTAGTTACCTTTCTCACCTGGTTCTTGCCCAGTTGTCACAGTCTCCACAAACACGCAGGTCTTCTTAAAGCACGGCCTTTTTGACGCCCTCCGTGGCGCAGTGGTATGCGCGGTGGATTTACAAAACGGAGGTCCTGGGCCCGATCCCCAGCTGGGCAGATTGAGATTTTCTTAATTGGTCTGGCTGGTGGGAGTCTTCGGCCGTGGCTAGTTACCACCCTACCGGCAAAGACATACCGCCAAGCGATTTAGCGTTCCGGTACGATGTCGTGTAGAAACCGAAAGGGGTGTGGATTTTTATCCTCCTCCTAACAAGTTAGTCGGCTTCCATCTTAGACTGCATTATCACTTACCATTTGGTGAGATTGTAGTCAAGGGCTAACTTGTCAATGTTAATATTGTCAATGTTAATAATAATTGTCAATAAATAAAAAAGCACATGACACGCTATTGAAAACCCAAGGTTTCGTTATTGGTCTATATTGATCTTGGTCTATATTGGAAAACACAGTACAGGTATTAAGTTAATCGTACAAACATACACATTTCACCAGCCATAAATTTTGACGATTTCACCGATCTTTATGTAAGTAACATAATATCGTAAACGACTGAATCGGTTAGTAACACGTTTCTAAAACCATAGCTCTAATTTCAAATTTAAATACAATTGATTTTTCTAGATTTGGGAAGAGAAATGAGCCGGTCTGTACTTTCTTATCTTCTTTTACAATCGATCGTAAGCATGACAAATTCTAGAGTTTAGCTAATGAAAGTAGGCTGAATTCGCCCGGCAAATTAAAAAAAAATCGGAGGGCCTTTCCAAAGTCATACTGTAAATATTGAAATAACTCAGTTTTATACTCGCAAGATTTTTTTTAACATTATGTGTTTTCACATTAGTAGATATTTCTTTTTATTTTGCCAGGCGAATTCCGTCTTTGATTTTAGTAGTCTAATAATATTTTTAGTTTATCGTCTAAGTAGGTCAACACAAGAACAAAATTGTCAAGTTAAATCTTTAAAGTAGGTTTGAAACGTTTGCATATTTCTTATATCTGAAAGTATTATTTAATTTTGTTAGTAAACAAAATTATATATTGTTTAACCTTGAATAAATTTTATACCTATCACAGGTGGCCGTCGTTGACTCAGTGATCGGCCTATGTATCTTCGGATTACGAGGTAGGGTTTGAGTCCTGGGTCGGGCTGAAAAATTCAAGTTCGTACAGTTTAAATTCTCAACCCTTTCTCTCCTGATTGTGTAGTGCCTTAGGCTCCTTAATAGGACCTCAGCGGCGTCAGGGGGGCGGAACAACTCCTAAGAGCGTCGAGAGACTCGGACATCGGCTTAGAGGGCCGTTTTGGAAGGGTGTTTTGACCTCTGTGTATCAGTCCGGGCGCCCCCGAGATCGTTTGTTTAGCCCACGTTCGGGTGACGTCAGATGTCGGGGAAGCGAAGATGCTGTGTGCTTATGTTTGTGTTGCCTGGGAAGCATTATCCGTGCCTCGGAGACAGTGGCGGATTTATCCTAAGACCCAGTAGGCCTAGACGCTTGCGCGGCCAGATGTTAGGGGCGGCCATTCGTGACAAAAAAGCAATAAAAATTACCAAATTTCACCAATTATAGGTAGGTATAATTTTACGTATACGTTAATTTTACATTTTACAACTTTCTGTTTTCTTAAAATCGTTTTGAATGTTTTATTTAAATGTGCTATGTGCTATTCCCAAAACCTCGGAAACTATTAAATCTATTGATTTTGATAAAAGGCAATAAAGTAAATTTCGTAAATAGTTTGCATTCATTGCAGATGCAACGCAATAGCATCATATTTTATGGCGGCTTTGGGCCTAAGCCTAGACAAATCTGCCACTGCTTGAAGAGCATGTTACACCGTCTTTCCCGGTTTTTATCAGCTGATAGTGATCGTTATAACAATATCGAAGGCCGAACCTAAGCGACGACCGCAAAACCGCTTTCGAGTAGCAATGCGCAGTGCTGAATCAAGGATTTTTATGCCCTTTACAATCTTCCTCTGTGAACCCCCTATCGTAAGGATACTACTATAAAGAACTATTTAAATAAACGTTACTTACCGTAGATAGAAATTTTGTGTTTTGAGATTGAACATTCATGTGCTCGTTTTTTTTCTGTTGTCTCTGGTTCCTAGACGGGAAGCCCTAGCAATTGCTTAAATAGCAAGACTAATTCAGAGCTGGCAATGCGGATTTGTGAAAAACTAAACTTCACGCGGAGGAGTCGAGGGCATTCGCAAGTCTATACTAATATTATAAAACTGAAGAGTTTGTATGATTGAACGCGCTAATCTCAGGAACTATTGGTCCGATTTGAAAAATTCTTTCAGTGTTATAAAGCCCATTTATCGATATCGCTTCAGGATATGTTTTATTTCCGTATTCTAACGGGGACAGGAACCACGCGGGTGAAAACGCGGCGTCAGCTAGTACTATAATAAACTGAGTTATCCTTGTTTGTTTGCATCTATTGAGTTACGTTGATAGCTGAAGAGTCGGAGGTTCCATAGGTCGCTGCAAAACTGCGTAACAGATATGGAGGCGTGTCTATAGGTATAATGCCATGTTGTACTCACGATTTCAACTCCGTACAATTTGTAATCTTTGGCTATAGGCACCTACCTTCTTACTAACATCATCAACAAGCTGTTCCCCAGGGTTTCATCGGCATATACCCCGCTGGGATACATAGGTATAGATAAAAGGTAAAAGGAAAAAATGTGCTATTCAGACTATAATCTACCTCCGTGAGTTAAGAAAATTGATACAATAAAGGGAAAATGAGAAAATGAGTGGTAGAAGAATGGAAAGGAATGTGACAGCTTTAATGAAAATTCATAAAACATAAACTGTGACGTCACGCCCGCGACCCGTTTACGCTCCACCCGTTCTAATCGTAACGGGCGCGACAGCGACACGACGCGACGCGACTTTAGTTGCACGACAAGCGCGACATTTCTGCATGCCGTGTTCTATATTATATACTAGTAGACGTTACGCGGTTTCTGACCTATTTATAATATTAGTATAGATCAACTACTTAGTGCAAGTGGTTACGTCACGCTAGCGTCGTATTCCGTCTATTGGTTGTCTGCCTAAACCATAAGCAAAAACTTTACTACTTCATAATATTGTATTCTAGGTTATTAAATTTCAAAATATTTGTCAGAACAAAAAAGACGAAGATTGTTAAAAAACAGCATTTTAATGTTTATATGCCATCTATGTTGCAATAGGTTTTGAAAAAATCAACACAATTCAAAATTAAAATTATTTATTGAAACAAATATCGGTTTTTAAATTAATAATTAATATATTTTGTTACTAAAGCTAGTGGGCTTCGACTTATACAACTAAGTAAGTAAGAGGAGCGATATAACGCAATAAACCGACATATGAATAGCATAAGTACACAATTGTATGCGTATGCATGACGTTACAGTACGATAACACTAGGTATCAATATAGGATGTTATGCTTTCGCATTTCGCTGGGTTATGACCTGTCGGAACTCTTGCGACAATGGTTCAAAACGATCACATAACATGGGTATTATATGTCATGTTTATCAACTATTAGCGACGCTCGCAACTTCGTCTGCCCTTAGACCCCCTAAATCCGACCCTCTCGCAAAATCCGATCTTAGTGGACCTTTACTACTTATGAACTAACTCAAGCGGATTTCGAGATATCTCGATGAATGACCTTTCGCATTTATATATTAAGATATAAGGCAGGCTCTGAAGTTACAAACCAGTGGAATTTTATACAAAATCAAGATATATATTAAAAGATCTTATTAACTTAAACTACGCACTACGCAGGTTAAAAGGTATATTGAAAAAAATGCTTATTAATTTTTGAAACATTGTCCCATGTTATGATGATTTCCGACTAAATGGTGGATCGAAAGTTTAATTGTCACAAGAAATCCGGACAGTGATTAAGTTAACATTAAAATTCATTGGAAGATTACAATTTCACTATATTCAAAACACTAAAATACATTTAACATTAAAATCCATTAGACAAATGCTCTCAAAATGACATTGGGAATATAAAATGCCTTATAAGCGTGTAAGTTTGTACCTATTTGATACCTAACTATTCCTGTGTCTAAATAACATTAATTGGGAAAAGGAATAAATGGATATAAATAGTTCATGACAAACTATTTGACAATATACAATTCATTACTAAATTCAAAGGTAAGGATGACAAAAATTAAAGTCAAGTTCTTACAGCCACTCTTATCACATCTCTCAGTTGTTGTATCTCACAAAGACCGTTTAGCTGAGGTTGTTGTTTAGACATGCATTGTAGTCATTCATAGTGTTTTCTATGTTAAGTCAATAATCCCGATAATACCACAACTTTCAGGATATTTCACATGGACCATTGATAATGACAATAATTAATTTCTTAATTGAATTATAGACTTTGTAAAACTAGGTACTAAGACAATTTATTATATCGAATATAATATGGAAACAAAATATGTTGCTGTAGCAAATCAGAAATTAACTAAAAATCACCAGAAAATGGGCCGAGACAGCTACGCAACGTAAGCCATTGTAATGTACTGGAAATGGAATTGTCAAACAGAACAACACGTCGAGCACGAAGGCTCTGCCGTCTAATATTTTATACCACTCAATATATTGCGCCAGCGTCGCGTTGTCGTCCGTCCCGTTCACTATGTGGCGATTTTTTTAACGTTTGAGTTTTTAGAGCTTTCTTTCTTTATCACAATCATCTGGATTTTGTTTATATTTATTTAAATGTATTCATACTTCCTAACGATATAGCAACAATCCTTTTGACAATAATTTGCGCGCAATATATACTTAATATGCACAGAAATACGCTAGTCAGTTACATGTCACTACTACACTTAGACAGAACGGTGTTCGTGAGATAATCAACTATACAGCATTACCTACTAGTATGTCTAAAATAGAAAATCTAAGATAACATTTTATCGCCTGTATACAAATTTGTAAATTAAAATCTACAAAAAATAGCTCCCGGTTCAAGTTTATCCTCTAACTGTAAAACAGCAGGGGTCAAATAGAAGATGATTTATCGTGTAAAAATAATAAAAACAATAAATTGCGCAAAGCAATCTGCTACGAAACAATAAACATTTCATGTCAAACATCGAAAAATGGATACATTTACTGAATTTCATATCTTAACGATATTAACATTATAATTTGGCATCCAAAACGTAAAATCTTAATTTAAGCCTCGCGAGTAAATGCGTACATATATGCCTTGTACTGGCTTGTGGATAGCTTGTAGGTAAAGCATTCGACAATGGCACAGCTTTGTTGGTCTCTCGGGAATCTAGTCGCATATTTATGAATCGTGAACTAAAACGTAACGAAGATGATAAGTCACTCGTTCACAAAGCCCGTATTTTCTTTGATATTCAAATTTTTAAAACAGTTCTTGCATGCATAGGTGATAAAGATGACGTTTACATACGAGAAAAAGTCCTTCTTTTAATATGACATTATCGCTCTATAGTTATTAATTATCGAAATAATGTTTACCGTTTAAGTTCGTCGACATCTCAATAGGTAACATAATTCGTTAAAAATAACTTTTATGTAAAATCTCATAATAAGGATTAAGATCCCGAGATACCAACACGTTACTTCAAACATTTCTATTTCTTAGATTTCATTGTAGGTTCATAAACATGCAGTAGTTCTAGCTGATGTTATTAGGTAATATTTTGGAATGGTTTTCATATCGATGAAGTCTATATGTGTCAGTCGAGTGCTAAAAGCTTTTAAAGATTTTATCTGCGTAAGTTTTCTGCATGTAGAGGCAACTATATGCAAGAAACTTATCGAGATGCTGAGCGTGAAAACGTAGTGTTAACACGAATTAAATTGCGCTTGCCCTGACCTGCTTAGGAGAAATTAGTTTTTGCTCGATGGACCTCCGAGGTATGCCGCTCACCTTTTTTGGCGAATAACCATTGTAATTTATCGACGAAGGAAGCGATTTATATCCACCGTCTGAACTGTAATCCGTGTCCGTCGACTGTCCGTTCAAACTTGGGCTGTGTCTGTTACCATTGACGCTTTCCTTACTGCTTATCCTTCCGTTGTACAAGTCGCCGTACGATGTATGGTGTTTGATCGAAGATTCCTCTATTACAGCGGTTTTGGTTAACAAAGGCTCAGTGGACAAATAGTGTTGGTTGTGGAAGTTCTCTATTGACCTCGACCGGCCCGAGTAGAGGTTTCTCCGTTCTGATTTCTCGCCTACTGACGAATCGCGTTTGATGTATCTTCTGGTTTCTGTGTTGGTGGCTAAGGCTTGAAGGTATTTGGATCCGACTCGACTATTTGACTTAAGCTGAACCGAGTCCATTCGTTTGTCCGTCAGTCTGTTGTCGTCATTTGTCACACCGTTCACTTTCCTCGCACCGCACTGACATTTCACGGTCCCGTTGGTGACAGGCCTCTTTGTCTTTTGTGCTTCACTATACGACGGCAGCTTCCTCCCACTAGCTTGTTCATTCCAACTGCACATACAAACAAATTGATTAGTCTTTTGTAAACTATGTGTTATTTTTTTGGCAGCACTATGATTAAGTTCAATATTATACAAGTTAATCAAACCTTTCCTCGATTCTCTGTATTTAAATTAGACTAAAGTATGGGCAGACAGTTCTTATCAATGGGATTATGTTGGAATGTTATTATTAAATTAGTTGCCAAACCACTTACCGATTTAATATTACAGAAAGATATATTTGAGAAAACTACTATCAGAGAATCAGGGTCCAGTTTCCATTATCTACATCTTAGTTAGCTGTTAAACCAAGGTGTGTGAATATTTGACTGTTATATATTATATCTTTGTGAGAGTGTAAACTTTTAAAGCAAAGCCGGCGAGATAACGCAAATAATTGGCCACCTATGAAAAATTGGTATTAACGTCGCAAAATCGTCTGCATAAGCTGGGATGTGGAAGGTACGGCGACAGGACATGGTGTTATGTAAGGACAACGTCGCGTCGCCGTCCCGTCCGTTTCCAGTGACGTGCCATGACGTCAGCGTGACATGACCAAAAAAATTTGTCGTTTCGTCCCATCCGAGATAATTAATATACAGAATGCAGCGATCTTTAGCCTTTATCTTTTTTTCTCAATGCTATAATCGCCACAAAAGTGTTTATATTCTTTACATTGTCTCTATAGTTCTGCTTTACCTAAGTGAAGTCTGGTGTATTTGTATTAGTTTCTCACCTTTACGTTCTGGTATGGCAGCGTGTAACACACACAATTCTCATAATCAAGGTTTGTTAGAGATTAGATTAGAATCAGTAAAACCAAAACACACAACTACAGACAAATCACAACACACAAAGAATTAAAAAAATCTATCTTACACATATTATCGAAGATGTACATAACATATAACTATATAACATAAGTGACAATTAAATAACCTAATATATTTTTATGTGCCTACCTATAATATACTGTATAATAATGTACAAAATTTCGATTTCTGATTATAAAAGAAGTTATTGTTTTCTAAAAGTCCGTTTTTTTATGCTTAGACAATATGGATATCAAAATTATTTTATTTTTTGGAATTCTTGGCAATAGTCGTTCATAGTAATAAAGACGCACAGACGCACATTTGAACATGAAACTAAAGGAGCGTTAACAAAATAGAAACATGTTTAAAATTACTAGCAGACGTCGGTTTCACCATGTGAGAATATGGGGATAAAATATATCCTTTAACACTCACAAACAACGTATTGATAAAATGTTCAAAATCGGATCAGTAGATCCAGAGATTATTCCTTACAACCTCTATCTCTTTATAATATATATCAATCAATGGATTATTATATTTCTGTGAGTGATTTAGTCTAAGATTCGTATTAAAACAACCTTCACCTATCTTTTTTGGATGAAGTGTTATCAAAATTGGAATATTAAAAAACATGTTGCGAGTAGGTTGCCTCAAAAACTCCTGGCCAAACTATTATTAATTGAGCGGTTATTAATTGATAGTAAATGATAGTTTCGCCAAACATTCAACAGATGGGTGAAGGTCGTTTCTAATACGGATGGATATTCTACTAATTGTTAAGTAATAGTTTTTTTTTAACGTTTCTATTGTTTCATCGGTCCTTTAGTTACACACACAAACGTGTTAGTGCTGTCACCTTACTACATCTATCCTATACCGTCTTCCTAAAATAAAATAACTATAGGCCGTGTGCGTACGTACATAGATATAAAAAATATAAAATATACTCATAATATAATAAAAATTCAAGCACCGTATAAGTATATAATCTGTAATATTACATCAAAACATCTACTTTCATAATACGAAGGCCGCTTAGGATATAATTAAAATCTATGTAAGATTTATTCTTGTTTATAATTAACCTTGTCTTTGACATTTTTGATTATAGTCCACTCTTTTTTGCCTAAAATACACAAATCTCAAAAGTCAATAGCTTTGATCATTTAAATAAATAAAAGTAGCTTAATGTGAAAGGTTAATTTTATAAAGCCAACGTTATTTTTATTTCTTTTAAAATTAATCCATTAAATAAATTATACAAAAATATATTTTAAATTTTATTTTCAGAGTCGAAACTATTAATTAACCCTTGCAAGTGGTATAATGTAATTAGTGTAGGCATTGAAAAAACTGTAACCATATGTTTTATAATGTAGATGAAAAATCATTTTATATGAGGCAAAAATTTGGCCTGTAAAATCAAAGACACAAAACCATGCTTTTTAAAACAAATCACTTGGGTAAAGTAAGGTAACTGTGACAATACTCGTCCATATCTATGTCAGCGTTAAAAACGTCGTCAGAGCGTTTGTACAAAAGATGCAGCAAGCACAATACATTGATTGAGCATAACAGGCAAAGAGCGAGCAAGCAGTCGATCCACGCTACCTGATCCGACGGACGAACCCGCGTACCACCCAAGTGAAAACTGGTCCCATCAACATTTTCAATTTATCAAATCCGAATCGAATCGAATCGAAAGCAGCATGTGAGGAAATTAGAACAGCATGGTTATAAAATGACTGAATGGATAAGGAGCCGGATTCAAATCATAATTAAAGACAATGACACGGTTTTTAATTTTCATAGGGTAAAAGAAACTGTCGAGTAGATTACACAATGCAAACCGTCATCCCACATCACGCGATTTGTGTCAAGTAATTAAACGGTATTTAATTTAGTTAATTTGTTAGGTTGGACTAAGTATGTATAAATAGTCTGTTGGTTCAGTTATGTCCTGCAATAACAAGTAAATTTTAAATGTATATCTGTGGTACAATTGTGTATTATTTCACTATCGACGTAGGGGTACTTTACAACGAGATTTGCTTTTGTAGCAAGCGACAAGATGATGTTACTCGCAATTTCTAGGAATTCTAATACTCAGTCACTTCTAAGTTCAATACTTATGAGAATTCTGGTGAAGTCTCTGCAAATTATACCAACATATTTCATACAAAACGAAAAGTTTGATAACCGATTCCATGTGATATGGGATGTCGTGTTGTACATATGAACTCGTAGCAAGTCTAGGTATCACGATGCAGACCCCAAAAGGTGATAAAATAAACAATTGGTAACTAACGGAATATGTTTAGAGGTAGACAATGACATTTTAAATTGAGTAGGTACATAAAAATGTATAAAAAATATTATAATTAAGATTAAGAAATCATATCATATGAAGATGCCAGTAAAATATGGTGTCAAAGTAAGGGTGACTCTACACATGGATGTGGGTGTGAATGTCATTTTCTTATTCATGTACTCTCTGAAATGGATAATCCACTTTGAGCTTCTTATATTAGTCGCAATACATTGAATTTTAGATATGGAATTTTTCGCAATCAGGCTGCATTGTTCCTTGCATTTGGATAAAGAATATGAGGGGGTATATGTTATGTATAAGATGACAAATGACGTGTGCAACATATGTAACAATGATTTGAGTGATTGTACCGAAGCGAAGTATAACCTAAAACAATAAATACATACATAGTAGAAACTATTAAAAGAAAAGTGTGTGTATATTTTAAAAAGATGATGATTTAGTAAATGTAATGATGATATTTTCATTAATGATAATGAGAATTTGCTATTAGTTAGAAATATATTCAATAGTATATTTTGTACAAAAATAGGAATAATATTTTGGACAGTATCAGATTTACCTCATCATATTAGTTTCCTAAAAACATTAATGATAAAAAATAATAATTTATTTCATGTATCATTAGGATGAACACAAATACAGATCTGTAACCTTGTTTATGTAAATACAAAATGCATACTAATGAACAAGGCTTTACACAACACTTTCTCGTGATAAGTGTTGATATTTTTTTTTTATTAATCTTGCTCACTACTTAACTGTAATTATGTTAATTTTACCACTTTAAAGCACTTTCAGATAATTAAACCAGCTAAAGAGTAAATACATAATGTACGTGAAGTAGGTATATGGATGAAATGTAATAAAGCTGTTTCATACGGGGAAGGAGAATGTAAGGTAAGGCGAACATCTGTTTGGGCCACTTTCGATTACAACAAAGAAATTTAGATTTAAAATAAAATAACTAAAATAAATACAACTTTCTTTTATATGTGAACAATAGCTTTTGGTACTAGGAGTTATATTAAAAAGTTGTCATTACTGTACATATATGTCACCTAATCGTCTGTCTAAAGTGACCAGCCAGATTGGTTAAACTTTAATTACGGGTATAAAATATTAGATATAAAGCAAATGATTAAAATGAAATGGATTACAATTTGCTAAAAATATACTCTAATGATATTCTAATGAAGAATTTTTTACCTCACTAATCCGGAATTTTCAGAACTCGTTAGTGTGGTGCCGATTGGCGGCCGCAACTGAAACACAAAACAGGTCATTACATACATATTGTGCAACTGATTCATTATTACAATTAATATAGTATTAATATTATTTTACACTTCCAATTTTTTAGATTTGTCTAGGTTAAGAAATAAAAAACTTCAAAAGATTATAATAGGTAAGCTGATTCTTTTGATAAATAAGATAATACCGCTCAAATTAAATTGTTTTTTTTTTTACTTGACTGACCACATTATTTTAGGCCTATTCAAAAACTGTGAATTGTAATAACATTTCAAAAATCTCATGTACTTAATATGTATCTTACGCATTCAGAGTTCCTTGCATGAGGTAATATGCTAAGAATGAGGTATTTTTTATGCATTCTGATCGTATGTATTCTTTTGTTTCTAGATTTATGTACAGTTTATTATTTTGTTTTATTTTATTATACCATAAAATATCGTTTACAGGTTCGTGACTGAGCATAGGTACACTTACCCTATCAGTCTGCGTGGCGACGTTGCAGGTGTCGTCGGCGCGCGGCTCGTGACTCTCTGCCATGCGCAGCATCTGCTGCTGCAGCACCCGCACTAGCCGATCGCGCTCCTCTAGTTGACCCTGACATCAAAAACAGAACCATCAATTTAAAAAAACGAGTGTGCTGTAGACCACACGACTGAAGTACAACTATTTCCTAAAATAAAAACCAAAGCGCCATCTCTGAGTATCAGATCTAACTGCATTACAACCGGTTCATGCGTACACTTTTTTCTTAAATGAAAAACAAAGCGCCATCTCTGAGTCTCAGGCATAACTGCATCGCAACCGGTTCATGAAGTGTACAAAAAGGGATTGTTTCAAAGTTCTATAGAAACGCCATCTACTGGTAGTTTAAAATAACAAGCACTGTTTCACTAAACCTGTATTGTACGCGCAAGTGAGTTTGCGCGTAGCCAAAATCGGAACTAATCAAAAGTGCCGTCATCTTATCGTCTATCACTATCTATCTCTTGGCGAGTAAAAGAGATCACTAAAGCTATAATATAACATAATTGCGCGCAGACTTATCTTGCGCGCACTCTAAACTTTAAACAACAGCACGCATCGTACCATTACACTTTTCGAAACGCATTCAAAGTTATTTCCCAAGACAAGCGTGCTCAAAAAAATTTTACTTCTAATTCTAAATCTAATTTTATTTCTTTCCAGCGATTCTTTCTTCTACGACGATCATTGAACAACTAGTGCTTCTAAGCTGTGATGGGAACACTTCATCACCGGGGAGTGTGCTTGGAAGCTCCTTCCCGATGGCGAAGCTAATATAGATAGAGTGGTATGCACCCTCAGAGTCTAAAGAAGTCTCTAATAAGTTAACACTTAGAATGTTGGAACCGAATGCCATTGTTGGATTAAGAGTCACGACTCTCGTGGGATGTCAATGTGAATAGTCCCCGTCCCCTGGTTGAAACCTTGTGGGTGATTATAGAAACCGACGAACCGACGACGAGATTATGACGGCCTCCGTGGCACAGTGGTATGCGCGGTGGATTTACAAAACGGAGGTCCTGGGTTCGATCCCCAGCTGGGCAGATTGAGATTTTCTTAATTGGTCCAGGTCTGGCTGGTGGGAGGCTTCGGCCGTGGGTAGTTACCACCCTACCGGCAAAGACGTACCGCCAAGCGATTTAGCGTTCCGGTACGATGCCGTGTAGAATCCGAAAGGGGTGTGGATTTTCATCGTCCTCCTAACAAGTTAGCCCGCTTCCATCTAAGACTACATTATCACTTACCATCAGGTGAGATTGTAGTCTTGCTAACTTGTAAAGAATAAAAAAAAACCGGCTATATTGTCACTTGTAGGTTGTTTACCTGCAGGTAGACGATCTGTCGCCGCATCTCTGCGCAGGCGTCGGGGTGCAGCGGCGAGGCGGGGGGGCGGCGCCCGTTGCCGCGCGCGGGGCTCTCCGCGCACGCCGCTAGCAACGGGTCGAGAGTTTCACTCTGTAATAGGAATAGATATAGATAAATATATGTAGATAAACCAGCTATTATCCTTCGTCGTTTTAAGTATAAAGGCTGGAAGTTTATTTGCGTATATTTCTACCTTAGATAAGAACAGTGGGCAACTGTGTTGGATAATCAAACCTATAGATAGTCCAAGTAAATAAATTAAGAATAATGTTTTGAATTTTACGGTTTTCAAGTTATATCGATTTTAGTACAAAATTCAAAAATCCCTACCTTCAATGTAGTTTAGTCATACCACGTGCTGAAAAGTTATTTAAACGTTGACTTTATCTTTTGTAATTATTTTTGAATAGTTGTTTCGAGTAATGAAAGTTAAAGTTTTGCTACTGTAAAGTAAGTTTTTTTCCAAAAAATGGGACTAAATATTTTCTTTTTAACGTTTTTTTGTGTAGGTACCTATATAATTTTAACGGTATTACTTCGGCTAACATAAATATTGCGTTATTTTATGTCAGCTATTTTTAGAAAATCCTACCTGGTCTCCACGATACAGATCAATCTAGTGTGGAGACCACAGGCAATGTTATGGTTTTTTGTATATTTTTTTGGTCAATAAAGATTTTATTTATTTATTTATTTTATTTTTATTTTTAGCTATCACCCTGAAAAGTATGTCGTACTATTTACGAGACACCCTGTATAAAGGTTTTAACACGCGGCAGCATATTCGAAAAAGAAACCAAATTGGCAGCTGGTTATCTGCCACCGCCCATTCAAAAATCTTCGAACTTCAAATTCAAAAATTTAAACCTTAATATTTCGAAAGATCTATCATGAAAGAGAGAGTAGCTAAGCGTTTTTATTGAAAGCATGCGTGGAAACTTGCAGCGTGAGGAGCGAACTGTGTTGTAGGGGGCGGTGCGGGCGGTTCGGTTAATTGACTTGTTAAACCGCTTGCAACACTCAATTGGATATTGTTGGATGAATAAACTGTATTCATAACTCTTACGTTTTAGTTAATAGCTAGGTATCAGTGGCGAAGGATGGAATTTAGACGAAGATAAGCCTGAATTTAGACGAAAAAGATATGTTTGGCATAGGATGATGGGGTTGCTACCCTAGTAGCAGAAGTAAATTCTCACTCGTAGACGATCACTAGAAGCATATTGCAACGGAGGCACTGGCAAGTTTGAGTGAGGTCCGGATCCTACCAAAATGAGCTGAGGGTGGCCTTCGGGGGTTTTAGTGGTAAGTCCCACATAACCTGCCTTCTCCCCCAGTAAGTTGGGTATCTCAAAAAGAGATCCCCTCCCCTCGTAACAAGAAAAAGGGTTGCTACCCTTTCTATGGACTTAATAACGTAGGTACCACTCGTACGTTTAAATTTTAAATAACTACGTACTTAAATCATTGTACACGGTCACCGGTAGGGCTGGTTGACATCCGTACTATATTTTAAGGCACAGAACTTAAAGCACTTAAGCTTTTAGGTTTTAACCCTAACTTATAGGTACTCCACGATTTGACCCACACTTACTGTGTGTTATATCACTGTATGTGTTTTACAAATTAATAAAACTAAGGTAATTTAATTAAAAGCTTGTACTTGTAGAGCTTTTGTGGTTTGTATGTATGTATGTCTTTCTCTTTCATAATAATGTATTCTCAAAACTCGAATATCTCTACTTTCGTACTATCGAGGCCAAAGGAGGGTGTTTCCTTTGTTCTAAAAGCCTGTGTGTAGGTATGTAGGGGATGGAAAAACAGTGATTGCCGCCAAAGCCACTTAAACACGTGCAACTCCGCACAAAGCGAACCTTTTCCTTTTTTCAAAATCTTAACCCGTTTGAACCTTGCGACTTACATTGTATAAAAGTAGATGAAGTAACGGTACAGACCCTGCTTTAAATTTTCATAATCCCAAACCAACTATCGATCTTAAAAATATTAATTAAAAATATAACCTTAAAACCGATTTGTGTAGAATAATATGTAAAGAAAAATATTGAAAAAAACAATTATGACCAATTTTTTGGATGCTGGCGGCTCGAAGCCGTTGTGTTTGGCAGCAGTGGACGTCCATTGTTAATGATGATGATGATGATGATATTGATGGTGATGACGACCAATTTTAAGTTGAAGTTTCTATAATATATATTATCTATATCAAAGATCGTCGTGCGTTCGTTTATCGGTCTTCGTTTAAAGGTCTATCGTATTGCTGGCTCGATATAAAGCAAGAAATATAAATTTTATTACACGTATTTTAGATAAAAGCCCAGACTCAGTATACAGAGCAGGTTACTTACACTCATCGAATGATGCTCCTCCCCGGGCTGCGTCGGCGGCACACAAGGCAATGCAACGGAAACATAAACAGTTACAAACACAAAACAAATAAAAAAGTGCAAAACACAAGCAAACAAAAGCAATTAGATAATTAGCATTCACATTAATTTTGAAATGTAAAAATATTACAATAAAAGGTGATTTTTTTATTTTACAAAAGTAAGAATATAATATTTTAAAAGATATTATAAAAGATAAGCAGATGCACAAGTAGCCTGAGATATGTAATGTCTGGCATGACAAAAGGTACGACCAAAGGCTTTCTTTAGAAAAATCTCGATGAGTTTGTCTTGTTAAGCTTTTACAACCTTATTTATACCTATAATAGAAGATACGCAAAATAAATAAAATAAGGTACGGACGAACCATGGCGGTAGTTTACTTTCTAAACTTTTTGTTTATTAATTTATGTATTCTCAACTGTGATAATCCATAAATTAATAAACAAGAAAAGAGCGGCAATACGATACGTTTAACAGAAAATTTCGTTTTTTTTAGGTGCACCTCCTTCTTGTATTATGTTATCTATGTTATGACAGTCTATAGTATAATTTTTTATTAAATTCAAAATAATAGATGACCTCAATACCTTATTTAATTTGTAAGTATGTTCACGCCGTAAAATATCATCTGTTAATTCTATTAAACTCTTGCAAACATGACTCATTTGACATCAACATTTGTATCTACTGAACTATTTAAACGCCTATGTCTACGCGAGGAGCGTAGTCTAGTAAGCATTTTACTGAAAGTTTTGTTTAATGAGCGTCATATCTTTGAATAATAAGTTTGCATCTCTGTGAAAATGGTTCAAAATCAAGACTTGGTTTATTAGTGCAATAGGAACAAGAAATGTTCTCATTGCTATCTTTAATCTATTGCAAACGATATGTATCAGTTATTTCTCAGTATTAACCCAGTTGTTACGGATATACCTTTTGTTGCTAGATCGTTGTAATTTTTTGTACACAGTTTATTTATGACCCCAAAGGACCTAAAAAAATATTAAATAAATTTTCTTTTGTATGGAAATTGCGGAAAATGGTGTTTGATAAAAGGAACGCTAGTAAAATTCATTACCTTATGCTGATTTGTATTGTGCTTGTATGTACTAGGTATTATTCGAGCGAATGTGATAAATAAAAAGAAAAAAAACACCATAACCAAGATAAGTTTTATTTGTAACATACGAGTATAGCATACAGCCGCATATTATTCAGTTATTTGGTGTATGATAAGCTTCAAAATAGCTTTTTGGATGAAGAGTTACAGAACAAATTGGTATTTTTATGACAAAATGCACATCGCAGCTGTTCATTTTTATACTGGATTATTATGACCTATGTTACCATAGCAAGAACTGTCATCATAACCTTATGACAATCGACCAGGCTTTCGGGAAATGCATTCATTGTATGTTTCTAACAAAGAAGTGGAAACACTCCTTCGAAATTTTGATATGGTCGTAATCTCCTCCGTTCATTTTTTATAACTGCCAGACATTATGGACAGCCATATCCAAACAGTGGAAAAGCAACGAAAAATACCATTTTTCCCATTATTAGAATATAATTGGTACAGTCCAATATTTTGATCAGAGCTCTTCTACATTCATCTTTTCATTATATGTTTTTATCAAAGCTGACTGATCAATATGAATATATTTTTTCTGTTGCTGTGAAGATTTTTTAATTTATATAGTCAGTTGGACTGTTGCTGCATTGCCACAGTAACTACATTCCATTTGCACACGACACTTTCTTCGGCTCTGGTAGATTTGTACCTTATCCTATCCTGCCACATTCTGTTTTCTGCAAATATTTATTTTTTTCTATTTTGTCGGATTGTTCCTGTTTCCTTCAGACCTCAACGTTAGTAACTTCGTCAACTTCGTCGCTCATATCCGAATCTGGCGATGATTTACTGACGTTTATTTCAGCTGAAGCTCTCAATTGTGGCCCAAGTCAATTTTGAACAGATATTTTCAGCCCTAGAATCTTCATCAGTGAATTCAGCGTTACAATTTTTAGGGGGAAAGATAGTTAGGAGTCTGGAATAGATTGTTCTTCATTACGTTTCAGCTCCTCGATAATCTCATTCAAGCTCAACGCTATTTTTTGACACCTAAAACAAATAAATAATAGTAGTTGATATTACTACTGTTTGATATAAAGAACGCCAACTTTCACACAAAAATTACTTCAGTAAATGTAATGCAATTGCAAAAATTTTTTTACTTACAAATAAAAGAAGATCACTACTTTCATGATTTTACAAAACATATATAAATATACGGATTAAACATTTTTTAACTTACCTTAACAAATCCATAACGAAAAACCACTAAGTTACAACTCGCATAAGTAAATCACGGCACACGATAACACCCTCAAACCACTTCTAATAGCTTCACACAGTTAACAACTAACTGCAAAAGCATAAATATTTTTTTAAAACTACCCACTTTTTTGTTTAGAATTTTATTTCTCACTTGATCTTTTTATCAAACGATAGTAACAAGTGGGTTAACAGTTAATGATACGTTACTAATTGTACCGTTGCAGTTCATTAGAATATAATGCATGGCGGAATCGTGTTATGAATCTGCTTAATTATGGTAAATGCTTATATATTTCACAATAACTTCTTTCTATTATGAAAGTGATGACTTTAATGCATCACGCGAATGGCATTACGTGATTTATAAGCTCTTTGATTTCATAAAAGTAAAAGTCATTAAAAAAATCTTTAAATGAAATCAGACTCCTTTCTCTATGTTTTAATTTTATTTTTTTCATATTCTCAGTCATCTGTTTAAATGTGAAATAAAATTCTGAACTTGCTTTATACCAGGTATAAAATTTTTATTCAGATGAAACTAACTAAATACCTACGTAAAAATTTCTAAAGTCACAAAAAATCTCTTAACGCTATCTGCACATACTAACAACTTTTGTTTTAAATCCAATTTTTAGTATATTTAACGAATTTCTTAACCATTATTTTTAATAAATTAAATACCTAAATATTACTCCGTTTTAGTTTTAAACACCACTGAATGATCAAAAATAATACATGTGTAAATATGTATAAAAAACATGTAATAAAAATCATGCCAAGTGTATTAACACTATAAATTATTGGATTGCGAGATGGACTGCAAGATTTCAATCGTTTTAATAAAAAAGTAAAGCATTAGTTATATAGTTCTCGCAAAACAATTAGTTGTCTCTAAAGTTGCAATACGGAAAACTGAGTAAATATGTATAAATAGCCCCGCTGAAATATGTTTGTGTACGCTGCGTAGCCATAGGCCTTGTGTTTGACTCTTACAATCATGCCTGATGAAAAGCAAAAGCAAAATGAGGTCCACCCAATTTACAGCGTTACGACTGGTCGTATCCTTAGCTGCTTTTGTGCGAGACTATCGCATTACAGGGATGACGTCCGGACGTATCTTCCAATTGACTTACATTTTAAGGAGGAAGCCTGGAACTAGTGCCAGTGACTAAAAAGTCACGCAGTAAAATGTTAACTTGCTTTGGACATATAATGCTGCTGTCAAAGGGCTAGGATGGGACGAGCTTGTTTAGGAAATTACTTCAAATACACTCTTGTCTAGAAACGGGTGTCGGGAAACACAGATGTCGAAAGGGTATTTTCGCTGATAAGTAACGTTGAACCGAAACATTTCGGGTTGCCTGGACGTCAACCGAGTAATGCCACCGTTCATGGCATTTCGCTGTTCTGTGGTAGAAGGGATAAGCAGGAACACGATCGTGGAGTTCTTCATCATAATCTCCAAAGTGTGTATATGAACACCTCTATGGCTAAAGTAAAAGGCATTTTCTAGACAAGTGCACTGCAATTTAGAAACTCCAACCAAACTTTTCATCAGGCCTGATTGTAGTCAAGCGCAAGCTTCCGCATCTTTCATATCCGGCAAAAACCAACTCCTCCTTGCGTCTTGTTCCTCATTACAGAGGGTTATGACCCCCTATCAGTTTTCAAGACTTTTTCTCGAACGATATCGCGTCTCGTGACATTTCGCGACTTATAGAGCTTCGTGTACTTTTAACCGACAAACAGGCGAAATTGCGACTATTTGTTTGTAGAGAACTATAAACCTTTATGAAAGCATATATAATGCAAAGAAGTAGTTAATACAAAAGTCTATGAATCAAGGAATTGTACAAAAATCATGCAGATTTCTGAGTAGTGGGTACTGACTGACCTCCTGTAAGACCCGCTTGAGCTGCAAGAGCAAAGTCTTGATGTCGACAACATCTTGCAGCAGCGAGGACGGAGCGGGCGCGGGCGACGTGCTGCCGTCGCTAGCGCCGGCGTCGGACGGCGTCTGTGTGCGCGACCGCTGCAGCAGACGGGCGGTACGGACGGGAAGACTGGCCCTGGAAACAAGGATGACGAATAAATAACTTGTAATCAGTCAAAAAGAACAAAAACTGCCTTGTGAGTGCAGGAGTTACCTAAGTACGCTATCCACAGACGGATGGCCACAGATTATAGCTAAAGTTTTTCTCCCTCACTACAAAGACTAGGTAAGTTTGAGTTGGGAAGGTGGTGTTACACCCCCGTGCCTCGGAGAGCACGTTAAATCGTCGGTCATTATCATTACAACTGATAGAAGTCAACATAAATTCAAACATTATCACTACGCCTGTCAACCCGCATTGTAGCAGCATGCTAGATCTGAGCTCCACGTCCTCTCTCCTATGTGGAGGGAGGCCTGGCCCTCTAGTAGGCTGATAAAATAGGCTGATATTAACAGTGGATAAGGCCTGGCAGGCACGTCAAAAGCAAGTATATACCGTCCGCCCTCTCATGATTCCCGCCGAAAGGTTGGAAGTGGTGAGTTGTGAATGGGGTAAATGTCACGCAATTGTTAGTTTATACTAGTCAATGGATCGTCGTTACGTCAGACTCCCTTTATTTTCCATGCCGCTGGTTTTTCAAGAACTTGCTGTGTGCTTCAATGAACAAAGATTTAATTTTTAGATACCTCGTTTTGCTATTGGCTTGTTGCTAAACGAGTCGATTAAAACCAACCAAATGAACTTGTAGATATATCATTGTCTTGGCCAATTGTTTTGATAATTAACTCATGGTTATAAAAACAATTGTCATTAGTATTTAGACACAAAGCAATGTTAGTCTAACTAATGATAGATACTTTTTTTAGATGATTAGATAGATAGATGGATAGATATTCAATAAGACTATAAGTGATGATCTGTTTCAAGAACACCAATAGAATATGAATCATAAAAACTGGGAATAAAGCTCAAACAGTATGTTGATTGACGACCCAATCAAAGTTTTTATAGCCGGGGCAAATCAATGTTCTTTTCAGTTCATTGATCGTAACAAGGCTACAAGCTTAAGTCGCTAGGGAAGCCGTAGTCTGATCGACTTGACCTTAGTCTAATGTGGATTATACAAGGCAAGGACAAGACTTGTTCTTTAGAGCGTAAAGTGTTGCCATGTTGATACAGCGAGGGTTGCTTGGTTTATGATTCTGAAACCAATAAGAGGTTTGTTGTCAGACGAAGGGTTTGAATACTGTCTTAATTCTTCAATTCTTTGCTTTATTTAGATACAAATCAAGAACGGATTAGTTGGAACATGCTTATCTTGAAGACTGTCGGACATAGTTAATTTTGTTTGTTTTCAAGTTTTAATATTTACCTTCGCATAAAAGAAAATAAACTAGTATAATAATAATATATTATTGACAAAACTCGTTTACAATAACTTATCTCTTATATATCAGATATGATTATTCATTTTGATTGTTTTCATATTTTTACACTTTATTTTTAAACGCTATCAATGCGTTCAAATCTTTATCGTTTTGGTTGTTTACTCTCATCGATCTATTCTTATCATCAAAATTATCAAACAGTATCTCAAAACGTAATTCATAAACCCAAATGAGAATTAACCTACAGTTCTGCAAACGTATTGTATTACTGGGAGTGCCAAGTCGGTTATATGGCTAATTTGCGAAGTGAAATGACCTAATTTTTTTATGTTTCTATATAACTTTGGAGCAATAGAGTCAATATTTTTTGAATATTTAACCTTTCCTAAAGTACCATTAGGTATATTTTTCATTATTTAATTAAGTATCCATTGATTGAAGGAAATTGATCTTTATATTAAATTGGTCGATACACTTACGTTTTTGTCTCAGAATACAGAAAACACCAGAAGCCTTTCAGATTAATTATGAGGTATGGCAAGGAATTTACAAAGACCTCATTATGCTACTCATATTATTAGGATTGAACGAGTTCGAAGCGACTAGAAGGACCAAAAGTTTATAGATTTACAGTGAACGATTACATTTTTTCAATGTAAGGAATAGAATGTAAGAAATGTAAGGTTGTTGGTTAACCAAATAAATGAAAAAATATATATATATATATAAAAGTATGCATTGTATCCAAAAATTGTACCTGTATAGCACGTCACACAACACGTCATACACAGTGTGACCTGTGTGACAGATGGCGTATTCGTGAATTACACCTAAAAAGTGTAGTTTCAACGGCTTCATTCCTATTCGTCGCGGTTACACCTTCTGGAGTTTTGTGTATTCTGAGGTATTTGTTGTCATTTCGCAGTTTACGTCACAATATAGATACCACGATGTGCTTACACAAATAAAATGTACTGTAGCCATTTCTGCTATTGTATCTTTCACTGTAAAATTCTACACTTTACATATTATATTACTCGGATTCAGTTTTGACATAATATGCAAATTGTGTGTGAAAATTATCAATAAAAACTTTTTATTATCGCAGAAACGCGTTCAACAGAGCTATTTTTTCTGTATAGAGGGAATATGTGAAGTAGGGATACAAAGTCCACTAAGCATTTTTACGAATATCCTAGCCTACCTCTAGTCATGTACTTGTCTAACTCTTGTTTTTTTTTTATTCTGTACAAGTTAGCCCTTAACTACAATCTCACCTGATGGTAAGTGATGATGCAGTCTAAGATGGAAGCGGGCTAACTTGTTAGGAGGAGGATGAAAATCCACACTCCTTTCGGTTTCTACACGACATCGTACCGGAACGCTAAATCGCTTGGCGGTTCGTCTCTGTCGGTATGGCCGAAGCCTCCCACCAGCCGGACATGGACAAATTAAGAAAAACTCAACCTGCCCAGCTGGGGATCGAACCCAGGACCTCCGTCTTGTAAGTCCACTGCGCATAACACTGCGCGACGGAGGCCGTCAAAAGTATCTCTGCTTGAAAAGTAGCCTTAAGCAAATCTGATATCAAGTAAAGTAATCCAAGTTGAATAGTTGATATGACCATGAGCAACATACTTAGCACGCTATCTACACTCGCACATAACTATTTATGTACTAGAGATCTAGTTTCATATGCAGTGATACAAAAATGGCAATGGCCTGTCTTGATTAAGGATTTAAACGTATACAAAAAGAAAGCAAACTACTTATAAGCGCAACAGACAGACTTCTCTCTTAAACACAATTTGAAAGCTACTATATTCAAACATTTTATAAAGCAAGTAAATATTCATAACGCATGAGTCATCATCATCAGATTACAACAGATAATAAAAAAACATTAATAAAAACAATGGTTTTTCGTTGATTAAATTTTTCTCTCATTCATTATGGGTAATTTCATTATCGAGTTAAATTAATGTAATATTATTTTTAAAAGAATAGTTATTATCAAACCAGGATTAGAACGAAAGTAGATAGAGAGAGTAATAACAGTAGCAGTTAGAATCTAAATAAATAGGTAAGTAAGCAAGTACTTAGTACTATATATTTGCAAAATATGTTACTTGATTTAAGTAGATTCACTCAGTCAGTAAAAACTAAAGTAGACATAATAATAATAGCACCTAAGTAGGTACGTAGTAAATAAACAATAGATACCTACTAAGTATTTGCAAATATGTTACTAGATTTAAGTAAATCCAGTCAACTAGTAGAAACTAAAGTAGACATAATAACAGTAGCACCTAAGTAAGTATGTAGTAAGATATTAGTACTAGATACTAAATATTTGCAAAATATTTTACTTGATTTAAGTAAATCCAGTCAGCTAGTAGAAACTAAAGTAGACATAATAACAGTAGCATCTAAGTAAGTAGATACTAAATATTTGCAAAATGTGTCAATCGATTTAAGTAGATCCAGTCAGTTAGTACAAGCTAATGTAAACATAATAATAGTAGTCAAGAAGAAGTAATCATCATCATTATCAACCCATATTCAGCTCACTACTGAGCTCGAATCTCCTTTCAGAATGAGATCCCAAAATATAGTCCGCCTCGCTGGCCCAATGCGGATTTGACAGACTTCACACGCGCAGAGAAATAAGAAAATTCTCAGATATGCAGGTTTCCTCACGATGTTTTTCCTTCACTGTTTGAGACACGTGACATTTAATTAACGTAGGTATTATTTAATTAACGCAGTAAGTACTAAATACTTGCAAAATATGTTACTCGATTTAAGTAAATCCAGTCAGCTAGTTGATACTAACGTAGATATAATACCAATTATTATTATTACAGCAATATCTACCATGACTATAGTCAGTGTTTCCGATCTATCGTGCATGCTACTTTACGATTTCCTCATAAGATATGTAAGTTCGTGTAGAACCATAAAATCAAAGTAAAAAAAATAAAACTAAGCAGTCGATTACGAACAGAAGCAATAGAGCGTAAAGGAAATAATTGAAACAGTGCAATTTCGTAATTTTAATGGTCCCTAAGCGGCTAAGCTTGCAAAATTGCTTACATTACACACACAACACTATAACTTTGTTAATATTGCAATAGTGATGACCATGTGTAGGTCTCAGAATATTTTGTGTATTCTGAGGAGTATGTATATCTTCATAATATACAAATGTGAGAGGGCCGGATTAAGGAGGTCTAAGGGCGGGCGAAGTCGCGGGCATCCGCTAGTTGGATATACGAGTAGGTCTTTTTAGCAAAACTAAATCAGTAGTAAAGTCTCTACAAATAGTCAAAATTGACGTTTCATAAATGCTCGTTAATAAAGCCTTCTTAAAATAAAATAATTTGATTTCATTAATAAAAGAGTTATAGAATTTACTATCAAATAACAATAACTGTGTTCCCATGAATATCGAAATATAAAATATAGTTTATTTGTGCTATATTTTTTATTGTATATCTCTATGCTAAGTTCCCTTTATTCAGCTATTGAGATACTATTGAGATTAACAAACATTCATATAATAGATTCGATTCGTAAGAACCTCTTACAAAGTACCTACTTACTAGAAAACGGGAATTAAATCGTATAAGTATCAGTTAATTCGTCGACTATGTGTGCTTAAAAAAATCCTTGATTATTTTTTTGATAATGTTATGCAGCAATAGTTTGTACGGAAAGCGTGTACAACTTGGCCTTGCCTTTACACCGACCAATCACAATATCCAATGCAACAGGTTTTATTTATACTCATTACCTTATTTTTCGTACATTTAATAATTTATCTACTGTTTGAAAACATAGAGCTGTCATGATTGAAACTGATGTCCTTGAATATTATCGAACGATAAAGACACTTGTTACACTGATAAACATTTAGGAAGCGATATTTTCAATTTACCTATATTTGGAGCAACAGTTTGTAACGGTACATAAACAGAATGTTACTCTGCAACAAAGAGCAACATAAAAAATTGGAACGCAATGTGACACGCGATCTCGCGGAATATTTTGCACCTGTATTGCTTGGCTCGTTGGCTGCGAAGACTGGGTGCTGGACTGGCGGAGCGTGCGGTGGGCTCTGCGACGTGTAGGTCGGTCTTCAGGCGTCGGGCCCCTACGGAGCCAGCGTTGGACACAGACGCCGCGGGACGCATTGCGAGAGAATTTCACGGCGCGCACGCACTCGGTCGACTGAAGCCCGCGCGCTCGCGCTATCGCCGCCACCGCCAGCCGGAAAAATCAGATCTCGCACCGACCCTATCCATTCACGCTGAACCGATCACAATCATTGCACAGATTTCTTTTGTTACACTCTGTTTCGAGTTTTGAGATGGCTGTTGTACCGGATGCTCTCCTGGATTTGACATTTAAATTGCGAGTCTCGTTAGCGTCCCGAGCTGTCGCCGATCGTTTAGTTTGCCAATAGGGGCATGTCGACCACCGACGCAGCCAGGTGTGTCGGTACTGAACGAAACTACTGACTACCAGCGTCACACTACGTCACGCTCGGTGCGTCGCGCAAAACACTTTCTTTTGCTCACTAGTGTTACAAATACACGAGTTCACTGTCATCGTTCCGCACAAGGAGTGACTTCGCACACTTCGCGAATGTGTCTTAATTTTATTAGCGACGTCGCGGATTTCACTAAAGGTATTATCCTTAATTATCATTGATACGGCTTGTTTGTGGAGGTACTTTTAGGTCAGTGTCGCGAATTGGAAACTATTGTTTATTTTGTACAGGGTCGCCGTTGCCGGGTCGTTGAGATGCGTGCGGCGCGCATGCGTCGGCTCGCTCAATAAGAGCCTGAGACCATCCCTGCTACAGCTGACTCATAATTAAAATGATCCTCGAGAATCTCGTGCATACAATAGCTTTGTGAAATCTTTATAACCAGTTGCATTTTATTTGTATATTAAGTACGGTGGTAACTGGTAATAATTGATCCATTATGTTTTATTATTGTCGTAAATGTGTTCGACGTTCGTTGTAATTTCATTAAGCAAGCTTCTTCTGTTTTTCAAAGACAGATCCACTGATATTGTCATTAATCTAATTTATTATCATGATATTGTATATCTACAGTATATCTTCTTTATAGTTATAAAACATTCCCTCATCACTTCTAACTGTAAACGGTGAAGCATACTTTCTGTAAAATGCGTCGGTTAGAACGTTGACAAACGAGTATAAAACACTGCTAGTGTTTTATTATCTCAAATCCTTAAATTCATATTTCATGAAATACTTAGACATAGTCACTGCGTCATTGGATGATGCAGAGACTGGTATAGGGAATTTATATAGATATGGACTATAGTATATGATATTTTCTTCAGTTTGACTTCTGGATCGGGTTATAAATAAAAACATGCAATCGAATTGAGAACTTCCTCCTTTTTTGAGGTCGGTTAAAAATAATAGGTTTCATTTATTTCCAAGAATTTCTCAGTATTCCTTTGAAGGGAAGAACACAGCGATCAACAGTGGTATTCTATTTAGTTTGTAGGTACTCGCAGTTATTAGAACAAGAGTATATTTTAGAGAAGGGTTAGTTTTTAGGGACCCATTGGCTGGGGTGTGATGGTGAGAGAGACCCTTCCATAGCCCAGTCTCAATTCGTCGGGTTTGAAAACCGTAGGGTTTTAGTTGGACTCCGAAATAACCTTCGCATTCCCATGGCGAGTAGGCGTTCATAATTTCCCCATGTAAATAAAAGGTGCGGGTAACTTTACTACAACATCTTGAGAACTACATAAAAGTGTTGTGGTATCTAGTAAACTTGCTTTTCAAACGAACATAAGAAGACTTAAAATTTTAATAATAATAATCTAACCATTGTATAATCTACTTTTATAAATATACCCGTATTCTTATACGTTATATTTCCGTAAAGTAACAAATAAATCTATGTAACTAGCGGACCCGGTCCAGCTATATATATGCCTATGTGCGTTTCTTGCTTATCCCTACTCTACCATACCCTACCCTTGAATTAATATACTTATTACAAAAAATGTGTTATATAAAGAACCGCTCGACCGATTTTGTGCAAACTTCACATAAACCATCTACTAAATAGTCCGAACAAAGCGGTTTGGATAGAACCCGTTCTTGAGTTATAAAATTACAACGAAAAGTGGCACTGATTTTTATATTCCTTTATAGATATAGATGTATTTTTAACCGACTTCCAAAAAGGAAGAGGTTCTACTTTCGGCTGTATGTATGTTTTTAAGAAAGGCGGTGTAATATTTGCGCCTGGTGTCGACGATTGAAGTACATCTAAGAATAATTGCTAGTGTCTGCAGCTGAGGCTCTTTTTGTCCGTAGCCACGAAGCGTGTGCTTCGTCAACCGAGACTGTCGAGTGTCGACACGTAGTTAGTCACTTCTAGACTAACGGTATAACCTACAACTCATCAATAGCAACCCATATTCGGCTTTCGAGCTCGAGTCTCTTCTCAGAATGAGAGGGGTCAGGCCAATAGTCCACCACGCTGGCCCAATGCGGATTGGCAGACTTCACACACGCAGAGAATTAAGAAAATTCTCTGGTTTCCTCACGATGTTTTTCTTTCACCGTTTGAGGCACGTGATATTCAATTTCTTAAAATGCACATAACTGAAAAGTTGCAGGTGCATGCCTCGGTCCGGATTCGAACCACACCCTCCGGAATCGGAGACACAGGTCATATCCACTGGTCTATCACGGCTCGCCTACAACTCACACACAAGAGTTTTTTTACATTGCTTAACTTCAATAATGCCCGATATAAGTGAAGATACAGCCTACGGTAGAAAGCGCTTGCCTATTTACTATTTATCTATACTAATATTAAAAAGAGATTTGATTGTTTGTTTGTTTGCATTTGCTCCGTAATTACTGAACCGGTTTGAAAAATTCTTACACTGTTTGGATACACTATCCCCGAATGCTATAGGCTATATTTTATCTCCTTATTTCTTCGAGAACGGAAACAACGCGGTTGAAACCACGAGGTTCTGCTGTTTTGAAAATAAAAAGGAAGCAGTAAAGGGATTCCGTAATTAAAAGTAAAGTTAAATCGTGTGTTTTGTTTAAACCTCCGGGATAGAGAAGGAGCTTTTCTATCACAGAACAGACAACGCTTTTAGCATACCTACCCAAATCTGTGTTTTCTATACACTAAATAATTATTAATCCGTAAATCTTCTTCTCCGTAAATCTCTTTGTAAAAATATTTAGGTATATAATTTTATGATAGCATTTTCTTTTTGCTGTATTAAAAGATTTTCGTCCGGCTGTTGAATCTTTCAAATTACTACTAACTGTCTTATTATTTTCTCAGGAACAAATTATAGTTTATTATTAACGAATGCACTTATCACCATAACTTTACAAGAATATATAATTTTAGAATTCAAACTAAGTATCGCGAGTGTTTTTCATCAAGTTAATAAACTAGCTGACACCGCGCGGTTTCACCCGCGTGGTTCCCGTTGCCGTAGGAATATGGGGATAATATATACCCTATAGCCTTCCTCGATAAATGGTCTATCTAACACTGAAAGAATTTTTTAAATCGGACCAGTATTTCCGGAGATTAGCGCGTTAAAGCAAACAAACAAACAAACTCTTCAGCTTTATAATATTAGTATAGATGAATTTTACCACATGACGCTATAACATTTCAGTTTTAGGTAGTTATGAGTTAAAATACCTCGGTTTTATCCGTGATTGGGTTACAAAACTCATATTTCCTTGAGTACGCGGTTATTGTTTTCCAATATTTTGAAAGCCGGTAACACTATACGTGTGGATTACCACAACATCGGTGAAATCAAGGTAACAATAGGAATATGTTTTTCGAAACACAGTATTCCGATATTTTATGTACCTTGTTAATAAAATTGCAGCAATAGCGTTCCTATGCACTGAAGTTTTTATAAGTTTTTAGATCATCATCATCATATCAGCCGATGGACGTCCACTGCAGGACATAGGCCTTTTGTAAGGACTAACATCACGATACTGAGCCACCTGCATCCAGCGAATCCCTGCGACTCGCTTGATGTCGTCAGTCCACCTGGTAGGGGGTCGGCCAACACTGCGCTTACTAGTGCGGGGTCCCCATTCTAGCACTTTGGGACCCCAACGTCCATCGGCTCTTCGAACTATGTGCCCCGCCCATTGCCACTTCAGCTTCGCAACTCGTTGAGCTATGTCGGTGACTTTGGTTCTTCTGCGTATCTCCTCATTTCTGATTTGATCACGCAGAGATACTCCTAACATAGCTCGTTCCATCGCCCGCTGTGTGACTCTGAGCCTTCTTATGAGGCCCATAGTTAACGACCAAGTCTCGGAACCATAGGTCATCACTGGCAACACGCACTGTTCGAAGACTTTTGTCTTCAGGCACTGAAGTTTTTAGATACTAAGGATTGATTAATCTGTGATACTAGGTGACTGTCTTATAATTTTACAAAATAATCAAAGAAAATCTTTTTTGCTGACGTTAGTTTGTTTTACTATGTCTTGAAATTATTCTGTTTTTTTTTTAGATTTTTAAAATAATAATAATTTATATATACTCGAAAAAATAAAAATATCTGAGTGGTACCCTACCTAGCGGCCCGAGTTTCAGTGGCCGGCGGAACCCCATTTTCAGTACAGATTTGTAAAAGTTTCATTTTTTGTTGGACATTTCCTGTTCTTTTTGAATCCTTTGTCAAATTGGAAATATCTAAAATAGTTTTTGAGTTATAAGTTAATAACCGAACCCCTTTTTTTATTTTTAGTTAATTGTTTATAACTTTTGCAATTTTTGCGAGCGGGCCTTCAATTTCAAGTCCAAAAACTATCTACATTCAATTCCGAATCGAATGACACAGTCAATCTTAGGGAACAGAACAAGAAAACCATCCAGTTATTTGATGTAGTATGACTGTTGGATGAAGCAAGTCGTCTGTTTGTATGACTTATTGAAAGCAGCTATTAAACTCTTAGCGTGAGTATATAAACAATTTAGGGGGACATAAATGTAGGGTGACACCCACGAAAGAATTAAATGTTCGTAGAAATGCGGGCTTAGTAAAATGGTTACAGAAAAAAGGATTTTAAATTACACGTCATGGATAGTGGCACTTTGGATAAGCCTTAAATTTAGAGACGTTAATAGGTTTTATTTCGTATACAATTAATGTTGTTTGTATTGTCGTTGATGCTATTAATTCAAACAAAAAAATGTATACTGGTGGATAAGTCTTGACCTAATATATGTATATAGATATATACAAAAATACAGTCAAAATCGACAAATTAAAAAATTAAGGTAGAAAACGCATTTTGTATAACTATAAACAACTTCCCTGCCAAATTTTATTTTTTTATGTCCAGCGGTTTTTTAGATTTTGTGATGAGTTTTTGAGATTTTTTTTTAAATATTGATCAAGGCTTATTAATCAAATTTATTGTCGTTAATTTAGGAATCATCATCATTATCATCATTATCAATCCATATTCGGCTCAGTGTTGAGCTCGAGTCTCCTCACAGAATTAAGGCCAATAGTCCACCACGCTGGCCAATGCGGATTGGCAGACTGCACACACGCAGAGAATTAAGAAAATTCTCTGGTATGCAGGCTTCCTCGCGATATTTTTCCTTCACCGTTTGAGATAGGTGATATTTAATATAATATAAATAATTTAATTTCCTAAAATGTAGACAATTTATGAATATATTCTCCTTTTTAATTTGTTTGTTGATAAACATTCCACATTGAGTTTGGCTTTAGTAGAAATATCCCAGACTCACTTTCACAGTTTTATAATAAATCGTAACCAATTTCAGTTATTGATAAAATTCTAAAATAAATTACATAATGTAATATCAATCCATTATAGAATGAGAACATGTGATAGCCATACCGTCCTCATTTTATATAAAAAAAACATACATACAGCCGAGTGCCTAGTGGGAATTTTCAATGTTTTCATACTGTGACGATCGCGTTAACGTAAACGCGAATTTTTAAATAATTGAAACAGCGCCATCTAGTGGCACTACTGCACAACTGTTTCAATTCCTTAGAAATTTGCGTTTACGTTAACGCGATAGTAACAGTATGTGAAAATTGAAAACTCCCACTAGGCACACTGATGAGAAATGTCATCTACCGACTGTATGCTATCAACGTATCGTTGTCAGTAAACACCGGATGAGATATGTTACATAGAATCTCAATTTCGTATTGCCAACTAACATACGTCAAAGTTAGTGAATTAGCCTGCAGGACATTTGAAACTGGCTGCCTACTAAATTTCCCATGATTAAAACTCTATAGTGGTCTACCGTACTGTCTATGATAGAAGCATGGTCTAAAAAACTCAGCTTTTATAAAATGAAGAAGGTCTTTCCATCACAGGATCTCATCCCATTAAGTTAGATGACTCATTATTAGCTGTGGAAAAGTGACAGGTACATCATTCCGATACAAAACACATCGGAACATGTAACGGTATGTCTACAGTTGCCAATCTACTCGTCGCGTCGTTTTTAATTCTGTACTGCAGATTATGTTGAACTCATCTGATTGCATAACGGTTACTAAAGCCACTTCCACACCGGCATGCTGATCGGTAGCGGTGAAAAACACGTTGTACTTGGATCGCAATATGGTTTACAACTCAGAATACAGAAAACACCAGAAGTCACGTTCAGTCGTCATTATAAAGCACGCATTGTGTCCAAAAAATGTACCTTGATAACAAGTCACACAATACGGCATGCAGAGAGTGACAAATCGCTTGTTCGTGAAATTACAGCAAAAAAAAAGAGTAACTTCAACGGCTTCATTCTCATGTGCGATCACGCGAGTTTTCTGTATTCTAGGGCTTACAACCATCTACAGAAAATTTGAGACAATAAAATGTCCTATGTGAAAAATTTAATTTCGAAAGAAATTAAGTTACTTCATTCCATTTATTATAAAGTAAAACTAAGTGTTTGAAATGTATTAAATTATGAATTGTGTAACAATAGACGTAAATTACTTATGCAATTAATTTTGATTTTTCCACGCATGGGAGAAATCAATTTGCAGTTCTTTTTAAAATCATTAATAGGTACTCGTAATTTAAATAATTCGAAGAGATTTCACATGAAAGTTTTTAGAGAAGATGGGCATTAAAAATGCTAGTCGATTTAAGAAACTTATTTTGACAAAATCGACACATAGGAGGGTTTATTTTTGCAACAACGATACATAGGTCTAAATCATCTTTACTATGTTTAATTTATTTTTGACACAATGATAGGTGTAGTGTGGTATTACAGATACATGGACCGCACGCAGTTTAACCGCATATAGTGTGAAAGGCCTCTTATTTCCCAATATTCAATCATGGCACGGCGGTTGAATTTTTTTTGTTCGCATTCTTGAAATAATCACCAGCAACGTGTTTCAACGTAATCATTAATTATCTGGTACAATCTTATGTATCGAGGAGCCGGAATGTTGTCAGATGTCTTAGCTATTCTCTTAAAACACTGAAGTATGTGTGTTTCGTAACACAGTTAATTAACAGTAGATTTTTTTTTAAAATGAAACCTTTGAATCAAAAATTATCAACCACCTTAAAGATCCTTCGACTCGACGCACTAAAAAATAACATCGTACATATAATGTATTTTACATTATATTCTGTGCATATTATATCCTATTCAGTTTGAAGGCGGTGCCAAGCTAATATAAGCTTTTTAGGTTTTATTTTGGGTTTTGGCATGGCCAATCATGAGTAAAAAGGACATCTTGAGAGAAGTCAATCTAGCTGAGTAGGGCTGAAATTAAAAGCCGAACAGTCCAGTCCATTTGAGTAAAAAGGCTAGATAACCGACGTTATTGAGGATTTGGTGTACATCATTATTAATAGGTACGACAATTTTTTTTAATGTAAAATCAAGTATTATTACCGGAAATTGTGTTCCCACACTCATCGTTCGCTCGTTTACTAAATGTAAAGCCTAACAAAAGCCGGACAAACCGACCACGGTTTAAGCGAGCCACAAACGGTCAATTATTCTCACGTTTCTTAAAAGCAAACGGCAGTACCCATGCGGCATACTATACAAGTCATGTACGCAGTGACCAACACACGATCAATTATAGTCGTGGGTGCTAGATAACCGTGAGAATAATTGACCGTTTGTGGCTAGCATTATTTTGGCCGGAAACGGAATAGAAAAACCTAACTATGTCCGGCTTTATCCGGACACCTGGACACTATACTACAGCCTTTCTTGATGAGTACTGTTTACCAACGAAGAAATTGAAAATGAAGGTAGAAAACGCATGTCATTTCGTAACTTATTTATTTTAAATTATGTATGGTTTGTTTATAAAATGTTATTCAAAATTTATTTACCATATCTAATTGTTATAAGCTTATTAATCAAATTTATTTTCATTAATTTAAGAACAAATTAATTATAATAATAATTAGGTGTGAAATTACTAGTGATTCCGACTAGTGATTTATACCCTCATTTTAAATTTGTTTGTTGGTAACCTCATCAAGAAAGGCTGTAGTAAAGCTGTGTGCGTGAAATATTTGGCATACAAATATAGGTAGTTACTCGGTGTCCATAAACAGATACATGAAAATGAGGCCATTGCAGCCGATATTACCTACTATTGGCAATGTTATCATAATTTATGATCAACTGGACGGATCTGCAATTCGTTATTGAATAATTTACCTTTTGATCTTATCTGGGTAAAGTAGGCCCGGTCGGTCATTAGGTACTCGGTTACGTGGGCATATGGCTTATGTATACACCTGTGATGCTTGTATTGCATAATTTAGTTAACGGGTAGCTCGGGTATTTATGCTAATATCATGTATTTATACGGTCATTTTTTACAAGGATTATTGGCATGCACGATATACCAAATTGAAACATTATAGCATGAAATGTCATTATTCCAGTATATTGAAGTAAGCCTTATAAATAGCGCACTTGGGTAGTTACCAACATTATTTGGTTACGTCACCTATTTATACTTCCAGCGGTTCCCCGCAACCCGATGGATTTCGTCGGTTCACTTAACGGGGGGTTGGCCAATACTGATTTATCCAAATGGTCACATCATACCCATTTATGATAATGTCCGTTAGTGACCACGCTTGTTTGGGAGTTGGTATTTCGCCGATGGACGGGATCCCTATAGTATGCGCATTATCATCTGAGTCGTCCGGTCATAAAAGTCAAAAAAGATAGGAATGTGCAGCGCGCCTACCTGCGCACCCTAATTATCGATAAACGGCTACCTGCGCACGTGCTAATGATGAGTCAATAATGATTTGGACGATTCTGATTGGTCGGTTTCTAATGTAATTGCATTGCGTATTTTTTTTGCTATAAATGTGTTTACTGCAATTAAATAAATACATTCATGTGTTACTCGTTGCGCACTATGGATACTAATATATAATAAATTTGGCAGAAGACGAAGATTCTGATGATGAAGACTCAGACGAAGATTAATTTTATTTAGTTAATAATTATATAATATGAAATATGTATTATATTAAATCAAATATTGTTAATTTTTTTAATTTTGTGAACAAGATACGATAATAAACTTTACTTATCGATAATATGTCTTTCATTGTTACACCCTTCACTAGACGGCTCCATAAGACCCATAAGTGCAAGCGAGATAGATATAGAGAAATGATTTATGGCCCTAAGACTCAGTTGTTAATGCTATTAGTATAAGTGCTGGTAACCACGCACGCGGAAAGTGCAGTCGAAAACAGTCGACGACGACGATTGTTGTATTTGAACGCTTTTTAACGCCCATTAAAAAACCTCACGTGCGAATAAGGGCTTAATAATAGTCATACCTCTGTGCCTGACCATTCAGCATGGTGACAACTTGCGCCACGATCCCCTTAACCGGCGCCTCCTTCTCCAACACGACACTGATCCTTTCCATCGTCATCACACTGATTGTTCACAAAATTTCTTTCTTTTATTCAGTCTTTAACACTTAACTTGTCTTTTATAACATAACACAAAACCACAGACTATAGTAATATTATTCTTTTTGTTCCCATATCCGTATGGTCATTAGATACAGTAATGGAACTGAGGGCAAAAACTATATGTAATCTCAATTCTCAGTAAATGTAAATTAGAATAGTGTATCTAGGAAAAGCAATGCACTTTATAAGTGTATAGAGGTGTTATTTAAAATAACCGTATAGTCACAGAAGACGTAATATGTAGACTTCGCGCAACAAAAGAAGTCTCGCGACTAAAACCTAAAATGAAATTGACTTTAAGCCTATAAATGATTGAATAGGAATGATGACAGTTTTCTAATTTGTATATAAATTAAGAGTACGCTAATAGTAAAGCAATTTTGTAAAAGTAACAGGGTATCTGCGATCATTACTTTCGGAGCTACAGGGATTTAAAGGGTCAGATTTGCGGCGCTGCCGCGGATCCCTGAAAAACGCTTCATACAAAATGGTACGAAATAGTGACGTCGTTGGCTCGCTGATCGTTAGATTTATATGGGCGTTTAAACAAAATTACAAATCTCTTTGTTATTTGTGCGTTTATACTTATAGTTCACATATTAAAAAATGTCACATTTGATGTAAGGAAGCTAAAACTGTATGAATTTTCATCTAATTACGATAAAATATTTTTAGTAGATTTTGAAATTTTATAATCTCATTTATTTTGCAAATATCCAGTCAATCTTTGCTTTTTATGTATAAATTAGTTAACATTGACCTTATTTACCCGAATGTGTCCTAAAAATCAATATATTCAAACCTAGTCATCATCCCCATTATAAACAGAAGTGTAGACGTTTTCATAGTGATCATAAAAAGTTAATCATTATCATTAATAGTGTTATTTATATTACATATATTTGCAAATTTATTTATTAACGGCTTTAACTAACGATATCGCAAATATTCCACTACTGTTTTAATTAGAAGCTGTTATTTCTACAGAATTAATTTTCTAGTTCTATAAAAAAGAAAGTCTCGACTTGGTAATAATCCATTCATACGAGAACCATTAAAATTTAGAATCAAAAAGATCTAGGTCATGCAGTTGGCGTAGCTATGGCTACTTATAATAATAATGATAAATTATAACCACAAAATACTTGGACCTCGCTCACGAGATTACCGCCATGTGGAATGTTGAATCAACTATTATTGTTCCGATAGTTCTTTCAATCAATGGTCTTATAGCGAAAAGCTTCGACCAACACCTTAAGAAGCTTTCATTTAACTGTTGGATCAAGAGTCGGATACAGAAAGCAGTGATTCTTGAGACGGCGCGTATTGTGAGGAGGTTCCTCACTCTGGAGTCCAGACCACCGGTTGCTTGGGCACTCAAAATGTCCCGCAGCGGAAGGGTTGATTTTTTTTTTATAAATTTTTAATGGTGTTTCGTATTTTATTTTTATATCAACATTGTTATAAATTTCAAAAAGGACTAATCAGTAAATGAGAATTATACCTACAATAAAAAGAGGTAAAGTGTGTGAGGTTGTAGGATTAGGTTTCCTCTGGACATTGACTTGATTCTAAACGTTATTTGTGAGTGTCATAGAATGTATTTTAACCCGATAATCCCACAGGAACGGGAACTATGCGAGTGAAATACTAGTAAATTATAACCTCTGCATCGTCGCAAGTCGCAATTCCTAGCAAGGAAGTAATTATATAAATAAAAAGGAATAAAATAGCAAGGAAGTATTAGAATAAGTTAGTATTTTTGACAAAAAGCATATGCTTGTAGATTTTTTAGATTATTAATTTGAAATTTTACAAATAATCTAAAAGCTTTTAATAGTTTCAGTAACAAAATAGTATACATTTCAATTTTTAGGTTATCATTAGGTAATAATACAATCACAGCAAATAATAAGCAAATAGCGAATAATGAGTTGTGATAGCCCAGTGGACCTCTGCCTCCGATTCCGGTGGGTGTAAGTTCGAATCCGGTCCGGGGCATGCACCTCCAACTATTCAGTTGTTTGCATTTTAAGAATTTAAATATCACGTGTCTCAAACGGTGAAGGAAGAACATCGTGAGGAAACCTGCATACCAGAGAATTTTCTTAATTATCTGCGTGTGTGAAGTCTACCAATCCTCATTGGGCCAGCGTGGTCGACTATTGGCCTAACCCGTCTCATTCTGAGAGGAGACTCGAGCTTAGCAGAGAGTCGAATATGGGTTGATAATGATGATGATGATGATGAATAATAATAAGCAGATGGTTTATAATTATTTAACCTATTTCCGAGTAAATGAAACGATAGTTTTAGAGTTAGGTAGGTAGACACTTATAGATAAACTAAGTTCGACAGTAGGAATGTACTGTGATCTCATTACCTTGAAGATAACTTATCATTCCGATGCAATCTGTCATTGTGTTTACATCACATCTATTACAGTTACTACTTTGAATGTAGTCCAATCGAGAGCTCGACGCTAAAATTAATTGTCATCAATTGATTTCTCTATTTGAGTTTGACCACAACCTGACCTTTAAATACCTTCACGATGCATTTAATAATAGGATTGATGACAGTTTTTTGAATTGTAGGTATATAAATTAAGAGTATGCTAATAGTAAAGCAATTTTGTAAAAGTAACAGGGTATCTGCGATTATTATTTTCGGAGTTACAGAGATTTAAAGGGTCAGATTCACGGCACTGCCAAGAATTCCTAAAAAACACCCCATACAAAAAAAAATATTGGGGAGCATAATATAATCGATCGATTTTTCGATTTTTTGTCTGTCTGTCTGTCCGTGTTTTTTGTTATTCGGGCATCACGCTGAAACTACTGAATGAATTCAAATGAAACTTGACACGGTTTAAGACCATAATACGGAGAAGGTTATAGGATACTTTTTATTGTGCAAATAAAATGAGAAGGGGGTGAAATAGGGGTTAAAAGTTTGTATTGAAAGTCCTTCATTTTTAGAGTTGCAGCGAAAAATTGTTCATAAAACATAAAAAAAAACACGAAATATAATGTAATTAAGAATTTTTAAAAGCAACAACTACACCTTTAACTTAAATAAGTTCCAAAAATATTGGAAAGCCTAAAATATATGCGGCACTTAATATAAAATTGTTCATTTTTTTACTAAAAATAAGTTCTTGGGTTTGGTCTTGCCCACACAAAATTGAATCTCGGAATCACTTCTCTTTATACACTTGATTATGAAATTCGAGGAAAGTTGAGAGTAATTTGAACTTCTACAAAAAAGAAAAAAAAATCTACAAAAGATCACAGGCTGCGGCTTAGGTTACAAAGACCTACACGTAAATGACTATATTAACAATAGTTGTACCTCCATCCGCACATTAGCTATTATGGTTTAAGACATTATTACTTTTTAACCGATTTCAAAAAGGCGGAGTTTCTCAATTTGACCAGTATTTTTTTATGTATGTACGCCGATTACTCGAAGACGCCTGGACCGATTTCAAAAATTCTTTTTTTATATTTGTTACCTCATATAACTTCGTCATCTATTAACCAATTTTGAAACTTATATTTTTGGTTTAAAGAGTATTTTTGACAAAATATGTATAAATACCATAAACTACCATAAAATACCATAAACTGCTTGCAGTTTTTTTAGGCCATTAATATGAAATCCAAATAATCTGACTTTTAGTAGTTCCAGTAATAAATATTATTTAACCTATTTATACCTTCTTTTAGGACATAATATAAAATCCTAAAGGGACCTGCACTGGTAATCGAACCCAGGACTTCTCTGTTGAGAACCACAGCACTACCTACTGCGACAGTGAGGTCATCAAAACCTCGACAAAAAAAAACGATTATTGAAACTATAAAACATCATAAGTCATAACACAAAAATCACTCACATCACATAAGAGGCTTCGGCCGTGGCTAGTTACCACGCTACCGACAAAGACGTACCAAGCGATTTAGCGTTACGGTACGATATCATATAGAAACCGAAAGGCATGTGGATTTTCATTTTTTTTTTTTTTATTCTTTACAAGTTAGCCCTTGACTACAATCTCACCTGATAGTAAGTGATGATGCAGTCTAAGATGGAGGCGGGCTAACTTTTTAGGAGGAGGATGAAAATCCACACCCCTTTCGGTTTCTACACGGCATCGCACCGGAACGCTAAATCGCTTGGCGGTACGTCTTTGCCGGTAGGTGGTAACTAGCCACGGCCGAAGCCTCCCACCAGCCAGACCTGGACAAATTAAGAAAATCTCAATCTGCCCAGCCGGGGATCGAACCCAGGACCTCCGTCTTGTAAATCCACCGCGCATACCACTGCGCCACGGAGGTCGTCAAAAACCATCCTCCTCTTACCAAGTTAGCCCGCTTCCAACTTAGATTGCATCATCACTTACCATCAGGTCAAATTGTAGTCAAGGGATTAATTGTAGAGAATAAAAAATAAATAAAGTACATAATAATGTGGTGAAAAGATAATCAATTAATAATGAACTTTTATGATAAAATAAATAACACTAAGTTAATAGACTTTGGTCTACACAAATCCCGCAAAATAAGGTACAAAGGAAAAAGCTTGGTAAAAAACAGTAAGGAAAACTTTTGCAAAGCTATTCAATATTGCTATGGTAACGCACTTTTAGACAACAGTGAGGGCATTGAGCGCTTAGCGGTAAAAGCTCGCGTTGAAAGCTCGAGAGCCCATTCGGAACTGAATACAGGGAAGGGAAGAAAATTAATTATTGCGATGGTTGCTCAGCAACATACTAGAACACTGTTAGAAGTTTTTTATAATTATATTCGCTTTGTTATACAGTTTCTAGAAAAATTCAATCTAACTTATTTCTATTTCTAACTTATTTCTGTAAAACTGAACTATTTTCAAAATATTTATCTTGTACAACTTATCTTATTCACTTCAGAATCAAATTCCGCTCATGTTGTATTTCTTTATGTAAGAATTTCTGTCAAAGTGTTAAAGGTAATTTATATAGGCATATTTGATTTCTTAGAAGGTAACTCTTTAGTAGTTTTTGCTTTAGAGTGAATTGTAGTTTCATCAACAGGCAAATTAATTCCTTCTTTGGTGATTTTCACCTCCTCAGAACCACTCTCATGATCACTAAAAGGAAGGGCTAGTAGAAGAATGCATGCGAACGAAATGCGTAGGTATGTTTAGACAGCTGATGTCTGGTGTGACAAGAACGCACGCAATGCAGTTATTAGATTTAGAATAAGTAGTAAACATTTTTACAGTTCGGTATACTTTTGAGTGTCTAGTAAATAGTAGTAATAAAGAATCAATCTATTAAAAAATAGTAAACATTGAAAATAGTAAGAATTAGATATAAGTTTGTAGTAAATAGTAGTAACGAGGAGTGTGATGTGTTACTTTTAGAACTTGTGGGTTATTTACAATGTTTACAGCTATAAAGCAACGGCGTAAACATACGATATATGTAATGTACGTAAACCACACAAGCTCGGTTACAGGAATATAATAAGGAAGCAGAATGCGGTTTGGCTTATATATACTTAATTGAAATTTCATCTGGCAGATTAGATAGATTATATGCGTTTCAGAATATTTGATTTCTTTACAATACTTTCAATATTAGCTATTACTTGGTATCTCGTTTGCATAGAAGTGGTTAGGTATATAATCGTACTTTATTTGCATCCATATATCAATTAAACAAATCACCTTACATTAAAAATTACATGAAAAATTTTGTGGAAAAATTGAGCACTTTTGGAGATTATTGCTCTTTCAGAATATCGACCATGTTTATGTTCCAACGAAAGTAAAGCATTCATTTTGAAACTATAATTTTGCGTGTAGCTATATTGGTATTGCAAACAGACCATAAAACAATACTGTAACATTACTAGTATAGTCTTCGTACAAAAAATAAAATAAAATGGAGAATTTAGTCATCTTCATTTTCAATCGATTAAAGACAAACAGTTATATTACTTTAAAAAAAACATACATACAGCCGAACGTAGAACCTCCTCCTTTTTGGAAGTCGGTTAAAAATAACGTTATTACTGAAATCTACCTTTATGAAATCGATACATGCCTACTTCTTATAAAGAAAATATAAAAACCTCTAAACTGTGTTTTTGCTTCAAAGTATATACCTAAATAGTGAAATCAATGTCAGAAATAGATATTTTAATAGACTTTTTATGTATAAATAATTGAAGGATAAAGTCTACCAGTATCTAGCTCGTTTCTGATTTATAAATAACTGAATTGACTGTTCGAAAAACATGTAGGTAAGCAGTTAAGTGTCCTTCAGATACGCATCGAAATAGAACATCGGATACGGTTTCTTTTAATAGATGGGTGTGTCTTTGTTGTCGATCACATCCTTAGAAATACAGGAGATGTAAAGCAATTTTGAACACAAGGAATTCTTTAAAGTTACAACATCTGTTTATACTGAATCGCAGCTGTTTGAAACGTTGACACAGGATGTAATTAAATACAGGGGATTGATTCAAAGTTGTCAATAGTGTACAGTAATAAAAATGTACAATATAAATGTAATACAAGATTTTTGTTAACACAGGTTCAAACACCATGTTGGATAAAACATCCTATACCTATAAATGTAATCTACAATTCAATTTTTAAGTTTGAAGGTGCAAATTCAAACTTGAATCAATATAGAAAAAATACCAAGCCAACCATGAAATATTAAATTATTAAATGGTCTAACATATTAGAGATACAGTACAGAGTAAATATAAATATAGATTTTGCTCTGATTAAAACAGTTCAATTAAGTAGATAAAATAAGAAAATGAGGCAGAGGAGTATAATAAACAAATCACATATAAAAAATAAGCCAACCAATCCATAATCTCTGAATAACTAATAGATTAGAAAGCCCTATTGATTTTTGTGACTATACTAACGATAATATCGTTGCCTCTAATTTTATAAAGGGATGTGATAAGTTATCAACAAAGCAATATAGCATTGGCACAAGTATACATTACAGTAATAGATAGTTAACCAAACGTCAACGAACTCAATTAAACACAATAGGACATTAAATTGTACCATAAAATTGTCAGCAAATCGAAGGTAATAGAATTATAGGAGCCGGCAAACGTGATTTACCTAATCAAATTAGCGACAACAAAACCGTACCGGGGTAAACTAGTAAACACTCGAGAATAAATGCGCATGGGAAAAAATAATCCAGTTACACTTAATACGTTTTCGATCGTATTTCGGCGTTCAATGACCGTAATCGTAAGTCGTTAGGAACACGTGGGTTTTTAAACTTTAACTACGTAGTTGCGTACGGCGTACGATCGCGCGCGCGACGTATCAAAGACTGGCACGCGGGCGCAGACCGCCGAGATGAACCGAGGCATAAGCCATCTACAGATGGGCTGGGTTCGTAAGTTGGTTGAAACGCTCCAACAAGGGAGAAGCCACAGAAATATAAGTCCTTTAATATTCTGTATGTAAAAGGTTTTAAGCTGCGAAAAAATTAGACATGATGATAATAATGATTTTTGAAAAATCAATTTCTTTACTATCCACGAGGACGAGGTGGCTGAAATGTTAAATTGAAGGACCGAAGAAAAAGACTAATTCTTAAATACACACTTGCAATTCTTTGAAATGTTTTTTTCAGTTTTTTGTTCAGTTGTAGATCGTGTAAAACTTATACACCGTGCTAATAGATCTTTAAGAATATTTTGCATGTTCCTATTATGATGCTGACAGTTTTTTAGTGAATTTGTAATCAGTTAAATGACAGCCCATGGTTGCAGCACCGGCAACCAGTATATGGTGCTTTATGTAAGGTAAGTCTTTAGCTTTTTAACATATTTTGTTAGAGTTTAAGTACTTATATTAATTTAAAACTTTTGGATTGGTATTTTTTTATTGTGCTGCTTTCTCACGTGTGGTTTATTCATTATTCGTATGGTTTATTCAGAACTAAGTTTCGGATTACATACAGCACTGTTATTATTTTTTCATCCAACGTGCGTGTAGCAAAAACATCAACAATTCAACATATTTATGACTATGACCTAATTTGATATGCAGCAATATCAGTGCCTATAATTAATTTATTATACACATGGGAAACGTTTTATAATAAAATTAGACTAGTAAAATAAGGAGATAGGTACCTGGAAATTTCAAGTTGGTATGTATGAAAAAGCCCGACCCAACCGCCTCGCTTCATCTGATTACCTCATGGTGCAAGGACCTTTCGACACCAAAGTTCACCGTAAAATTTACCTTGAAAATCAGGGCGAGAAACGTGAAATTTCTCTTGCGAAACCGAATTTATTTTAATTCTAAACGGCCTTTCTCAATAATAATTAATTAAGACTGCCCAATTTTTAGTGTTCTACTTTTCATTTAATCGTACCACAAAGTTGTGTAATAATCCGTTTTGTGGAAAGGTATCGGATTTAAAATAATATTTATATTCAATGTAACATTTAAATACAATCACATATTGACTGTGTATCATTTTATAAATATTTATTAGATCTTCTTGAGATGTTAATGCGAGTTAATAAAAATGCAAATTATAAGCTAGACTTCCGTTGAACATCAAAAATATTCTGGTCAGTAGGTCTTAAAGAAAAAGTAATAAAAGCTGATGTTTAATTGTTCATCAACGATACGTGAAAGTATATTCGTTTACAACAATGAATTATTTAGTAGTCAAATGATAAAATATTTAGTTGCATTATAATTTTGATTAACTCTGGCACGCTTAATGCTTTGATTTCAACAGAAATCCCTGGGTTTGTTTCCCAGATAACAATTAAGATTTGGATTAGGATTTTTACATTTTCTTAATTGGCAAAGTTCCGATCTGATGGTAGGATTCAGCTGTGTATCTAAAGTTACCACCATACCGGAAATTTTCAGAGTTATCTATACCATTTCACCGCGGCTTGTTGCCCCGACTGGTGACAGAAGGTCTGGCTCATTTTTTGCGCAAAGGCTCAGCCTGGCTGTCCAACGCGGAAATGCAGCCAGTATTCTTGCCACCATTCCACGTGGGCATGATTTGTATAGTTATTAGGATAAGTTAGCTTAAGTTCCTTATTGTATTCTTTCTCAATAAAAAAAAAACTAATATAATAAAAAGGTATATATATATATAGGGATAATCTCTAGATCTACTGAATGGTTCTGGTTCTTTTACCGATAAAGTCACATTTTTTGTAAGTGTCATATTTTATTTCCGCATTCTCACTGAACTGGAACGGGAACTATGCAGGTGAAACTAGTAGGTAGAATAAACTTAAACCTAATCCAATTTAACCCAAATCGCAGTCAAGAAATACCTCGTCGTTAAACAAAAAGTAAAAACGTGTAGTGTATTTAAATTATACAGTGTATGCAAATTATTATTACATCTCAAACAACCACATAATATCTCCATATTTCCAAGCAATGAATTGTCTCTGTTCACGTACTAAATTCGCATGGTACGTCCTCAAGACGCTAGGGAACAAAATAATAAATAAATCCTATTGTTGTGTAATTGCTATTGTTGTGGATACCAATGGAGGTCAGACGAGTACCCACAGTTTTAAAATTGACCTACAGGCTACGGAGTTTATGTATCTTTGTTCTGTATTTATAGCCGTAAACCAAACAAATGCCATACAAAATGGTACACGTTTGGCCTTGAAATTATCACTATCAGGAATGCAAACCTTTTTGGGTCAGCTGAGTTGAGGTAGCATAAGGTTTGAATCGTGAAAGAGTACCTACATTAAGGCAATATTATTATGGCGTTTACGTTTTACAGCAGGTAATCTGAAATACCTTATCTATATTCTGGAGTGTTGTGCATTAAATAGATGCAAAATGCCGTTTTGTATGATTTGTGTAGTGGTAAAAATCTTTTATATATTATCATTACTATTCTGGGTTTTTATATCGTAAGGTTCTGCAGGCTAATTCATTAACTTTGACGTATATTAGTTGGCACATACGAAAATTAGATGATACGTAACAGGTATCATCCGGTGCCTACTGGCAACCCTTCGTAGATATCATACAATAGGTAGATGACATTTCTCAGTTGATTTGATGTTTATTTTAATAGATTTTAACTAAAGACCAAATTAGTGAATAGGCCAGCTGGACATTTAGTTGTTTTTTCGTCCAAGAAATTGCCAATAGCATCACTGAGTTAGGAAGCTGACTCGCTAGACTAGCTAAGCTAGACTGTTACACCATTATCTCGGAGAGCACGCTAAGCTGACTGTTCCAATCATATTATAATTATTAATTATTATCATTAGAATTATTACAGATCTACACGTTATCACCTTAACCCGCCAATCTAGCGTAGTTATAGGCGTATATGGGGAGCGAGGGTGCACCTAGAATGGACCAATGATCGTAGTAGACCTAAGCTACATGTTGATGAAGATGCAAAAAATAGATTTCTCTTATGAACTACAAATTCAAGAATGACCAAAGCTACGGAAGATGTCTCATTTCATCCCACAAAGATTTAAACAAGGTTGAGATTGAAAGGAGAAAATCCAAATGTAATGATTCATACAACATTAAAATCAAAGGCCATCACACATTCTGTCATCCTTATAAGTTCCTCACCGCATCATATTATTTAACAAAGTTCCAGGTTGGTCGGGCCAGGTTGTCAAAAGAAAAATAGGAACAGCATCAATGTTAATATAAATCATTCTTAATATTGATGGTATATTGATAGTAAAAATTCTTTGATTTATTATGATTGTGCGCAAGAACGTAAAAGAACACGCGAATATTAATTTAACAATAACGCAAAACAGAAATAAAACCGTAACAACTGCGTAAACATTGCAAATTCCAGTACAAATCCAACCGCTTCGTATACCTACGCTAAAGAATGGTCGTAAATGCAAAAAATGCGTTGGCGGAAAGGCAGACATTCTTGGATCGAGTAAATAGGGCTTAAAAACCGGTAGACCTTGGCAATGAGCGAATACAATGTCTTTGATGTAGACCCTATTGTTGATGGCAGAAGAGCTTTACTTGAATTGTGTGAGGTTAGTTACTCAGATAAAAAGTAAAAGACAGCTATGCCTGTGACCATCCTGTGACAAGCAGATAAAAATGGACTTTTAAAATTTATACAAATGATTTGAATGCCACAGTTTTCAGAACCTACAATAGGGAGTACCTAAATTAGTAAGTAAAAGTTATGAGGGCGAAAATACCCTCGTATCCCCACGCATCATTTTTAGTCGAGATTTCAATATTTTTGAATTTTGTGATTGAAATAATTAAAATTTTAATAAAAAAAATACAACCGACTTCAAAACCTAAAAACGTACCCACTAAACTAAAAAGCGAAAAATAACATCATAATATGTTCTACCTGCTGATCAGTATGAAGGCGGTGCTAAGCCGGTGATGTATTAATTCAAGCCATGTGAGAATATCTTATAGATTTAGATTTTGCAGACAGTGTTGTTTCATGTGGTCCTGTCAGAAATGGCTTAAATTAAGACAACACCGGCTAAGCACCGCCTTCATACTGATCAGCAGGTAGAACATATTATGATGTTATTTTTCGCTTTTTAATTTAGTGGGTACGTTTTTAGGTTTTGAAGTCGGTTGTATTTTTTTTATTAAAATTTTAATTATTTTTCCATTTTTAGTGTAAAATTTTATCTCAAAAGAATACATCAGACCCCTAATGACAGTCACAACCCATCTTGGTACAAAATTCTCAGCATTACAAATTAATCAAGCCTAACCACAAGGTAGCTACCGTAAACCGTTAAGGGGTTTCCTTAATTGACCTTGGTCTTCATCATCAGACCCCTAATAACAGACACAACTCATATAGGTAGAAAGTTCTCAGCAATACGATTTATTTAAGGCCAATACAAGATAGTAACTGTAAACTGTTAAGGAGTTCCCTTAATTGTCCTTGGTCTTCATCACCAAACCCCTAAATGACAGTCACAACCTATGTATGTGGAAAGTTCTCATTAATACAAATTAATCAAGCCCAAACACAAGGTAACTGCTGTAAATCGCCGAGGAGTTCCCTCGCCTGTTTTATGGCTCCATCATCAGATCGATCTTAAACCTTCATGAAATTGTAGTGCTTAAAAGTACTAAATGGAAAAGTATACGAACACACTAGACACTTATATAATTTTCGAAAGTTCCCCTCAATTGCTCCAGGATTCCATCATCAGATCTTGACATGATGGCAATGGGACCAAATGGGGACTATACCGTTTCAAACAAAAAAATAATTTTTGAAATCGGTCCAGGCGTCTTTGAATAATCGGTGTACATACATAAAAAAAAAAAAAATACCGACCGAATTGAGAACCTCCTCTTTTTTGAAGTCGGTTAAATACGGCTGAACAACGTTTTCAGAGTCAGCTAGTTTTATTTTAATATAATTATTTGTATTATATTTAGGACGTTTTCTAAAACGCTTGAGTTATAGGAAGCAGCCATCCTTAAAATATTTATTTCAAGACCAAGATGCTACATAAGTATACCTACTTCGATCCGGAATGCCACTAAAATCTGGTTTCTCGGCCTGTGATTAAATCTATAACGAGTTAGAAATAGCGGCAAAAAACCGACTAATCTTATATCACAGTTCATGGCGCAGACGTGGGTTGTTGCAAAATATTTTCAAGTCTAAATATGGTGTTGAGTTCTCGATTTTTAACGCTTTATTGTATCTAAAATTGACGGTGAGTGGCGCAGTGGTAATTCACTCTGCCTCCTGGTATCCAAGGTTGTGGTTTTGATTTCCACAATTGGAAAATGTTTGTGTGGAGCTGTTTGTCAGTGTCTGGCAATGGCGTGCAAGCTAGGATTGCACTATAAGTAAAAATTGGAAAATTCCTAGTCCAACTATATATTCTGTGGTCCAACATAGGGTTGTATTGAGTCGTTGAGGTAGGCAGTGCATTTTGCATCTATGAAGTGCACGCCACTGGTGTCTGGGCGGTCTACATACATATTAGCGCGCGGTTTCACCTTGTGTGTAGGGTTATGGGCGCCCTTGACAGAATTTGAATTTTAAAGCCGACGGTACGAAGAGTATCTAATATCGCAAGTCGTTCCCGCCAAGCGATCGCTACCCTTCTCTAAATCCCTACTCTTTACGGAAACAAGTCGCGCTATCTAGCGTCGGCACGAGCCAACACGAGATCGAACGACGTCATATCCGTCTCAGACTACTTTAACCTACAGTAATGTTAACGTCCATCAGGAACAATGTAGGGATTTTAATAGTAAAACAATTTTTCAAATCTGTCCAGCAGTTTCAATGTAAAGAAACAAACAAACAATCAAATTATTCTTCTTTAAAATATTAGTATAGACATAGACTATGTACTTGTATTGTATGTACTAGATATCATATGTACTTATCAAGTTTCTTGGATAAATACACAATTTGTAATACTTTACAGTATACAGTTCGTTTTACTCTTGAAAGATTGCCGTGATTCACGATAATGGTACGTCATACTGTCACCGACTGTCACCGTACCCATGCTATCTGAAAAACACTTTAGATAGTGGTGTGTACTCGTAGTATTGTCACATATGTTTTCTGTGGTATTGTGTATGTATTTATTAGTAAATTACATTCAAATATTGGAAATGATGAAAAATTTTTGGAGATTGAATGACCGAGATAAAAAGTATCTCATGTGTTAGTCAAGGTTATATAAACTATCGTATTTCATACAAATCATTAGTTTTTGTGTGGTTGAGTAAGAGATACGAAGTTTCACATTTCTTATATCAGTATGATTTACGACGCCCAGAACATGGATTTAACAGCTTTGATGTTGAAGTCGGAATTTTGATACCTATACTAGAAGTTTTGGTTTATTTTTGGGGACCAAAAAACATCATTTAGGTAGGTACACATCTTTAGGACGTCTTTGAATCGCCTAATAATTTATTTAAAGCATTTTTATGATTTTAAAACAACTGACCACTTTACTATACGAATATGTACCTATACTAGTTAGACAATTAAATTAGTGTAATGTCAATTTTAATTACTATTTTTGCTATTTTTGTATTGTTAATATTATTGTTTGTTTTACACTGGGTTTTTACCTTTAAATAAACTATTATTATTATTATTATTATTATTATTTACAGTGGAATTCATAGACATAGTAGTGGCACCCCCAGGGGATCATTCAGCTACTGAGTGTGTCTATGAATTCCACTGTTAGTTATTGGCAAAAATATTATTGGATTCGACTCTGGTTGGTTATGCGGGCTATAGACCTTCAGTTTTAACTGTAGTTTTATATATCTAAGTTCAATCAAAACCACTCAGCAGATAATAAATAGTCCTCAATTTTATCTAACATTCCGACCGAACAGTTAAAACTGTAAATCTGTAAATAAATAAAAAAACTGCCTATTGTGGTCTACACCACAATAGGCAGTTTTTTTATTTATTTACTAGTAACATGACTGTTTACAAAACAGTCATATTGGAATTCAGCTTGTGAATGACGCTATCTTCTATAGGTACGCTGTGAATATTTTCTCGATGAATTTGTAAATAATAATAATGATATTGGAAAGATAACTGCGATGTTTGTTTGTCAATTATGTTCAACGATGTACGAAGAATCGCCTTTGTCTGTCGCTATCTTTTGTTTGATAGTTTCAACAAACACCACACTGGCAAGTAGTCTTCTAGACATTTATAAGTTGAAATGTAAATGTATATGTATACTAATATCAAAAATATGTAGGTAAAGTTTCTATGTATACTAATATCAAAAATATGTAGGTGCTGTAGGGGTAATATCTGGATCTACTGAACCGATTTTGATTATTCTTTTACCATCAAAAAAGCCTCATTATTTTTGAGTGCCATTGGATATATTTTGTACGCAGGTGAAACCGCGGGGCGTTGGGTTGTAGATGATATAGCAGGTAATTGTACAGCTCCACATGCCAGAATTTGTCCGGGACGTACTACCGCCATGATTATTTCTGCCAGTAAGCAGCATTCCTGTGTTCTGGTCTGAAGGGCATGATTGTCTAAACGAGGCTTAACAACGCCTCAGGTTGATGAACTCAGGGCGGCTCTGTTAAGTGCTACTATTTGTATAGGGATGGTTTTCTACTGACTATTCACCATAGACTTATAAAATAGACAGACGGCTACCAAACAACTGAAGCGCCATAATGGCGCCGAGCAATTCTGTGTGTGAGTGCGAAGTGTATTGCCAGATATAGGAAATTAATGGCGGTCTGTCTTCATATGTGCATGTGTATCGGCGTGTATATATTAATGCGTACCTACTGCGAATACCTGCGACTCGCTTGATGTCGTCAGTCCACCTGGTGGAGAGTCAATCAAAAACTGCGCTTTCTAGTGCGGGGTCGCTATTCCAGCACCTTGGGACCCCAACATCCATCGGCTCTACGAACTATGTGCCCGCCATATGCCACTAGCTTCGCGACTCATTGAGCTATGTCGGTGATTTTGGTTCTTCTGCGGATGTCCTCATTTCTGATTCGATCAAGCAAAGATACTCCTAGCAAAGTTCGTTCCATTGCCCGCTGTGTTACTCTGAGCTTAATTTATGAGGCCAATAGTTAGCGACCATTCTATGTATGTATGTAACTATATCATTTAACTCACGCTGTACTAACTTCCAACGATGACCGACTAAAATCTTTTCTTAATAGGCAATTTGGTACGTTTCAAATTAGCTTTACCCAGTAATTACAGAATCCTAAATTACTCTTAATTTGACTTGTTATTGGCTTGTTATTTCTTTTTCGTATACATTACGGTGACGTTATATCACCTAACGCAAAAGATTAATGTTCATCATTTAGGTACTTCGGCTTATTTATTTATTAATTACTAGCTGTCGCCGCGTGGTTTTACCCGCGTGGTTCCCGTTCCCGTACGAATACGGGGATAATATATAGCCTGTAGCCTTCCTCGTTAAATGGGCTATCTAACACTGAAAGAATTTTTCAAATCGGATCAGTAGTTCCTGAGATTAGTGCGTTCAAGCAAACAAACAAACTCTTCAGCTTTATAATATTAGTATAGATTAGATACACGATTATATTTCTTTCAATACGTCTTATTTCTTTATTTAAGTTATTTTTAGTAAAACAATAGATACTTAGTAGCTTTTAATTAGTTGATTTTGCTTATAATGTTTTTATGCTAATGAAAATAATTGGTTTTAGTTTCAAGTTGTTCGCAGGGAAGTATTTTGTATGGGATTTTTTGTAGGCATTCTCTGCTCTAAGGAGATGCTCTGAACAATGACAGATGTCATCAAGTCAGCGATTGCCGTATAGGTATTTAGATTTGACTGCCTCATTGGTACATGTTAGACTGGTTCAGCTAATTAGCTACAGACAATGAAGTCCTCATCATTCAGAGCCTCAATAGCTCAATAGTAAAGCGGTTGGACTCATCACCGAAGGCTGGTGGTTCAATCCCCGCCCCGTTGGTCTATTGTCGTACCCACTCTTAATACAGACTTTAACGACTAATTGGAGGGAAATGGGAATATTGGTAATATTTCAAAGATAAGACAAAAAAAGGGATCGAAATCCGTGTTAAGCCAACAAAAAAACATGTTAAAGGGATTTTTCTTACGAGAAAATTCCCCTATATTATTTCCTTTTATAGCAACCTGGAGTTGGAAAGTTGGCAGTGTTAGTACACCTCATAGCTTCGGAGAGCACGTAATGTCTATGAATGAGCACCTGTGTTTGCACACATACTTGTGCACTATAATCTATTACTTCCGCATCCTGTGACCATTCAACACAAGTAAATTCAAGAACGCTTAAAACTATACTGTTTTTTGGTGTGCTCAAAGTGTCCGTGACAATAAACTGCAGCTAATCGTCATCAAGTTAATCAATAAAACCGCTTGGAATGTGAGAGCGTATTTGGAGAAAGAAGAAGAAAGAAAAACAGAAGCCATTAGAGGTCAGTCCTCTTCATTCATATCTCCGTATCCTATCGAGTAATCCTACAGTCCACTGCTCTTACAAACTAGTCAAAAATAATTATTTACGCTCCATATTTTATGGTTTCAATCTGTGTTGAGATTACGTACATGGCGTAATCTCAACACAGATTGGTCACCGTGGCCGAAAATCGTCTCATCCTAGACTTCATCATTGTTTTCTATCAGTTATGATTGTAGTCAAACCCAAGCCTATTGACCATATAAATGGTCCTGGTAAAGTGCCGATTACCTTCGACCCCAAGGGTGTAGCTACCGCCCTATCAGCCGTATCAATGATACGGGGCCCCCGACTACAAGGGCCCCTTACGTGTGAAACCTAAAATTAGTAAAATGTAATCTACAGTCTTACTTATGCTGGTGCTTTCCGGGAAAAAAACATGAAAACTGCAGAGCTTTCGCTTCAGAAATGACAAAAGTTAAACACGAATCTCTTTTTTTCCTGGGTTATGCGTGGGCCCAAAAGTAGGAAACATGCGACTTAGGCTAAGTCATTCATATTTGTTTAAAGCGTACATTTTTGTTTGTTTTGTGAAAAAATATCATATATCATTCTTCATATGGGAACGAAGTGATCTAAAGACATAATATGTAGTTAGTGAAAGACTAAGAATAAGATTTAGGTTAAAGTTAAATTACTGATTAGTTACATAAGTAGGCTAGATCGTCATCTTATGAAGTACTAAATTGGTAGTTTACAATAGAAAAAAAATACTTCAATATTAACTAATTTTGATACATGGCTCCAAGGCACGCTACGGCACTGGTTTACCCTAATATATCTTTAAGAAATAATAACTATTAAAAACTCACCCTATCTTGCTAAGACTTGTGGTGCTCTCAGTGAGGGAATCTGTCGTCTTCCCTTGCGCCATTGCCGCCAACTGCCGGTCCAGCAGGTTGTTCCTCTCCAACAGCTGGCTCCACTGCCGGATGGCAGTCTTCGAGCTGGACAGCTCCTGGCGAAACTGCCTCTCGTCCAGCGAGTTGAGACCGCTGCGGAATGAGCTGTCGAGCCTGGAGGAAGTAACTAAATACCTCACATAAATGTTTACGACAAACCCAAATTAATTTAAGCAATAATAACGCAAGAGTACATAAAACTTCATCAAAATCGATTTCTTTGTCATCAAAATTATTAACTATAGACTAGCTGACGCCGCCGGTTCCTGTTCCCGTAGGAATACGGGGATAATATATAGCCTTCCTCGATAAATGGGCTATCTAACACTGAAAGCATTTTTCGGACCGGATCGGACCAGTAGTTCCTGAGATTAGCACGTTCAAGCAAACAAACTCTTCAGCTTTATAATATTAGTATATATATCATAGAACTTATTTCGTAACTAAGAAATACCATTTAGGTATTGTTGCTTCTCAGGCATACTATGATCTTATCACCTGTTACGTTAATATCTCATCAACTGTCCCCAAATAATGAAAACAATTGTCCCATTGTTTAATATTTTTCAAATGATAACTGATAACGATCCAGAAAGAAATCTAGTGTTTTGCGTCAGTTTTTAACTTGAATATATTACTACATTTTTGTAGTCACTATGAGAACTTTGATGTAAACCTAGTGTTTTGTTTATTTGCGTCAGTCAACTTGAAAATATTACTATACATTTTTGTAGTCACTATGAGAACTAATTTCTATGTAAATAGACCATTATGTATAATGTAACAATATTGTAATATTGCGCTTTTTTTTGGAGTAAAATCAAAGTCAAAAATATTCATTCAAAACCCAAAAAAGGGCAGCGTGGTAGGTCTAACTTCCATATGTTCTGTCCTGTAAGAGGAAGGCCTGCTGACCTCTTCATTAAGTTGGTCTTTATTAACAACCTAACAAAATAAACATCAAATCAACTGAGAAATGACATTTACCTACTGTATGATATCCACGAAGGGTTATCAGTAGGCACCGGATAACATTTGTTACATAAAATCTCATTTATAAATGACACAGGTCAAAGTTAGTAAATTAGCCAGGACGTAGTGGATTTTTAAAATAGGCTGATATTAATGACTAACCGACGCCCGTGAGAATACGGGGATTTATATAGCTGACATTCACAAATAATGTGGGCTTTCTGCTGGCAAAAGAATTTTCTAAATCGGTTCAGTATATCCAGAGATTATTTCCTACAATACCACAAACTTTGCCTCTTTGTAATATTAGTATAGAAGAAAAGGCGAGAGAACTTAGACAAATAATCTATAGACCCGCAACACCTAACAATTTTTCACTTTTAGGTAAGCCAATTGTGACTATATGAGCGTAAGAGCTAAGCTAATTCCACTCGTCAACACGAACACGAGCGTACTTATCGTAGCGTAGGGATTCGTCAAGGACTCCCATTTCGGGGCTTACGAACCCTGCGACTACACACTATCTACATATGTGTTATAAAACTATGCAAGAGAACTGGTTCCTTACCTCTCAATATAATCGTCAACGCTTTGTAAGCTAGAGATAGATTGTGCCAAATCGTTGTCCATCATGAGATCGTCTGAAGCGAGGCTCGAGAGTGTGTCCAAGGAGGGTGTCCTCTCTGTTGCTGGATTGCGACCTTGGCCTGTTGATATAAAACTTAGTTCTTTACATTATAGTACGTTCATTGATTTTTTATACATTAGAAACATTATCCATTCTTCTAAATATGACCAATATTGCCGATTAAGTAAAGATAGTCGTAAAGAGTTTGCTAAGATTGTTCTGATATAGGTTTTGAATCTGGTGACCCAGTTCTTAACCGTGATATCTGACAAGGCTTACTTCTCTTAGTCCAGAAATTAACTTATAAATCGAAAGCAATATGATTTGTCCAAACAAAAAATGTATGGGTTATAATTAACTAGTGCAAGTTCGAAGTTACAGTTAGTAACTGTAAATGATCTTACATTTTCGACTCCGTTGCGTTTGTGGACTTGACAATACGTGGTCTCTTGATTTTCTCAAATTTTTGGTTGGATCAGAATCTGCCCTTTTGACTGATGGACTGCCATGGTTGTTTTCTAAAAAAAAAATAAGTTTAAAAGTAAAGTCAAGATATACATAGGTACTAAGAGTATTACACACTTTTGTACACTTTTCTGCTCTGGAGTTCTATTCGATTAAACACACGACTCGTATATTATGATTGTACCTATTATATGTATTTTGAACTGGATTTGTTTAATGATGGTCTGAGTACCAGCTCAACAAAATCTGTTCTTTGGTTTAGTTGTGAAAACATAACAGACTGACTGACATATATACTATTAAGTATACGAGTAATATTGATTTTATAGGATGAGTATCCTATCCAGGATCTATATCACAGGGATTTATTATTGTATTTACCTTAAGAGCTTTATGCTGTGGTATTTACTCACTTCTAAATAATAATGCTGGTTGATCGGCGATTTCGTCGTCAAAGAAGTCTCGCCCATCAGAGAGGGACAACGACCCTGACGCGTGTGTGGGAGTACCGGGCGACGGTGGGGTGATGTTCTTGCTGCCTCCGCTGTCGCCGCTGCCAGAGCCGTCGCTACTGCAATATTCAAAGGTTAATTACATGAGCATTTGGTGCAGGGCCAGGTAAAAAGAGGCGCACAGGGAGATATCTACTTGATGGATGGCGATAAAGGCGACAATTTAAAAATGAATGAACTTACTGTTACTATTACTACTTAGAGTGTAGATCCTTGACGCTGCACAAATGCGGGATGATAAATTTTAGTGATAATATTTGACACGGTAACTATGAGATGTTTATGATTTGAATTGACAGATTAAAGTACATTTAACTCCGTACAACGACACAAGGAGAATTATGAAGTTCTTGGAAAAAAGTAAATGGAGTATACGAGTACTATGAGTACGTGCATATCGTTGTTAGTTACTCGTAGTCTATATGAGGTTATCGGCAGGCGGCGTCTCATCATCCAGTAGGCTTTATGTTGAGGATATAATAAAATAAGCAATATATAGCAAAACTAACCTTCCACCCTTTATAGGCTGTATGATGTATGTATGTATGTGTGAATTTCACCATCAATTCTATCATCGTCTTCTGTAATTGGTCCCGGAGTTCTTGTCTTAGTGTTAGCAGTTTGACATACACTAAATATTAACGGAGAGTCTCTTTCTACGTATAGATCGTTGTTAGATTCACTCGCATTCCATATGAGGCTATCGGCAGGCGACGTCTCGTCATCCAGTAAGCTTTGTGTTAAATTAAAATAAGAAATATGTGATAAAAACTAACCTTGCATCCTTTATAGGCTGCAGAATTTCACCATCAATCCTATCGTCATCCTCTGCAATAGGTTCTGGAGTTCTGGTCTTAGTATTAGCAGTTTGATATGCACTAGATATTGATGGAGGATCTCTTTCTATGTGCAGATCATTGTTTGAGTCACTCGTGCTTGTGGAAGATATGAGGCTGTCAGCAGGCGATGTCTCATCATCAAGTAGACTTTGCGTTGATGTTTCCAATGCGGATATGTCAAATTTGGATTCTTCTAGCGTAAGCGTCAGGTTGTGCTCTGCGCTCTGGTTTGTGCATGTACTTGTCGTGCTGTAGTTTGAACTTGTCATTGATCCTGAGTACAAAACACATTTTAATATAACCAAAAACTCAATTAATTAATTATTAAGCAATACATAAGTAAGTAGTTTATTTTTCTATGTATGTCTCGAAATGATAAACAATCATAATCAACAATAAGCATAAAGGCGAAATTATATTTGTCTGAAGTGTCGTGTCGTGACGCATCAGAACAGAATCGGTATCATACAGTTTTGTTGCGACACATCAGAAGCCATCACGACATGTCACAACACATAATATGCTATACAAAATGGTATACCAATTCTGAGCTTCTTCTTGTAACGCCATTGGTTTCTAGTTGGTTTTTCTAATCAGTTAATAATCACTTAAGTTTAGTCGTTTTTCCACGATTTCGAAAATAATTAAAATTCTAAAGCAGTGTACTACAATTAAGTAGCTAGGTATTGTACATGGACAAGAAGGTAACCTCCTTGTTAAAAGTAATATTATGAAACAAATAGTACCCATCATAGTTCCACGAAGAGAATCATGTTGGCTCAGAGTGAGAGATTTCATCAGCAAAGGATGTGGCACAGGCGGCTCATCCGCTATAACGATTGTCTTTGTTGGCACTTCTATCTCAACTTTCTTAACTTCTACTTCTGGTTCCTTTGTTTCCACTTTAGATTTGTCGTCTTCACAACTTGACACGCTGAGAGCAATTGATACGTCGTCTTGAGATCTATGAGTTAATTAAAATATTAAATTTAATGCATTTATATAATTAATTGTAAGAGAAAGGCCATATGTATGTTAATTTCTACGATGAACTCAAATTATTCTGCTTTCAATGTTATTTTATTTTTAACTGCCTCGTTAGTATACAGTCTGATGTGGATGCGGATCGAATGGTCTATGTTACGATTCCTCAGGCTTGTCTTTCATCTAAGTTTCAGTAAAATACTCAGATATCAAGGTACACGAAGCTTTGCATGTCACGAATAGCCGCGACACATAGCAACATTGTCAAGAAGCAAGATTGTGTTAGAGGTCGCGCCCTCAATAAGGAGGAATACGACGCAAGGAGAAGGAAGCGATAAATGCATTTCTTAATTCATTGAGTTACCTGGTAGCCATAGCTTCGCCCGCGGCGTGGCTTTGCCATGCGCTACTGTTACCAAAGTGGCTAGCTTCACTTTTACACGATGGACTGGATTCCTTGCTGGAGTCCACAGTTGCTGGCGATGCTACTCCACTAGACGACTTTATAAATGATTTCTGAAATAAAAAAATTTCTTTATTATCATCTATATTTTTAAGGATCCAGTCCTGCAAACTTCCGAGTAAATAGCATGTTAATACTGTTTTCCGCGGCATATTTAGAAAATAATTTCACCAGTCTCCAATCACTTAACTTCGCGACAACTCTTCGTAAAACACTATTTATTAAAGTTCAAGGGAAACAGTTGCCACTAATCTAAGCAACTATATTATAAACGTTTTTGGCGTCTGAGACATGATTTCTATTTATATTCTTCATATCCTGTAAAAATTTAAAAATAATACGTTTTTTTATGTGTAAATGATGATGCAATCTAAGATGGAAGCGGGGAGGATCGGGATCCTTCCAGTCAGCTAGCTCCAAACTCTAGATTAACTAGATACTCTAGATAATTGATTGTCTGACCATCATAGGTTTATAGTCCATGACTTTCATGTTTCTAAACCCATTTAAATGTAAACTTCCAGTTATATACCTATAGCAGCTATTAAATATTTTAAATCTCATTTACCTGCTTATTAAGTACTTCGGGTTGTGCTCTATCCAATACGAACTTCTCTTCATCTTTGTACTCAAAATTAGTTTGAATTCTACTAGGCCTACTTCTATTTCTATAACGTTCTAAAGTAGACATGGGTGAGTTTTGTCTTTGGCTGGGTTCTGGTACGGGCGTGGGTTTAGGAACGATGGGTGATGGCGGCGAGTACGTGGGTATTGGTTCGCTCTCCGGTGATGACTCCTCGTTGAATGAACTCGGCAATTTGGGTAGAGGTATCACTGTGTGGCCTGTTACTACAGCGTCGTCTGAAACAAAATAATCATATTAGACGTACTTTTATTTATTACTTATAACTCGTGCACATTATCTTGACACCTGGCTACCAAATACAACCAAACAAACACAGTACAAACATAATTTCGAGCCAGAAGTCAAGTTATTCCGTTCGAGCTGTAGGTATTTAGCTCCCATTTTTATTTATTTGCACTTAAATAAATGGGGTAAAATAAATTATATCGACGAGAAAATAAATACAGAAGTGACATTATAAGGTGAATCTGAAGAGGGGTTGAAAGTTTGTTGAAAAGTCCTTTATTTTTTAGCAATGAAGGTATATATTTTGTGGATATAAAAATTTAATGTATTTTTTTAAATTTCACCCCTAAATGGCTGAAACGGTTGAAAATTTGTCTAAAATATCAATTTTAAAATTGTAAATACGAGTATTTTCGATACATGGTACACAGACGATCATTAACTTCGGAGTGAAATTTTAATTCAAGTCCATAATTTTTCAAGTTATATTCACGGTAACGGATTGATCGATCGATCGATGAGAAGTATCTGATTGCCTTTTAAGGTACATATGGGCCCGATCAGCTATGGAAAGGACACAATGGAAGAGGAAGGGGGAGGCCTTTGCCCAGCAGTGGGATGAAATTTAACTATATACTTAGCATGTACTAAATATTATGTAATTTAGATGATTCCGGAGGGTGTGGGTTCGAATCCGGTCCAGGGCATACCTCCAACATTTCAGTTGTATGCATTTTAAGAAATTAAATATCACGTGTCTCAAACGGTAAAGCAAAAACATCGTGAGGAAACCTGCATACCAGAGAAGTTTCTTAATTCTCTGAGTGTGTGAAGTCTGCCAATCCGCATTGGGCCAGCGTGGTGGACTATTTGCCTAACCCCTCTGATTCTGAGAGGAGACTCGAGCTCAGCAGTGAGCCAAATATGGGTTAATAATAATAATGATGATGATGATTCACGGTAATTGGTACATTGTAAAATGTAAAGGGGTTAAAAGGGTAAAGGCTGACTGATTTTCGCAGACGAAAACGCAAGCATCAACTAGTGAAATGAATATGTGTAACATACCCATAATATCCAAGTCAGCAACCTGCAGCTCCCGTAGGTGGAAGTTGTGAGAGCCACGCATCACCATCTCAAGGTTCCGCGGACGATGTCGCGAGCGGGGGGACAGGTCCCCTCCCTCGCCACCCGTCCACACTCCTGAGTCCGAGGACACTGCTGAACCTGCTCCTAGCAGAAAATATATCAAATGTTGATATAAGAATATAAATGTTCGGTCCATATAAACTGTTTGCAACTACTAGGTGCCGCACAAATGCAGGTAAACGGTCACCAATAGTAAGAATGACACAGACGTATAATAAGCACTTCAAAAACATAGACATTTTTGCCAGTCGAGTAGGTACTTTTAAAAAGTTGGTCATCGGTACACTTAAAAGCGATTAATAATTTTGCTGATAATAATTTTGCTATTTATTTATATACTTTAATTTTTAGTGTAATTGTGTCATTTTTTTTTGTTTTTTTTTTATTTCATTATTTTCTTTTCTTTGTATAAAAGCAAAGTGCTTTTTAGATAATTTAATTTAATTTGAATATCATTTTTATCAGCCCCATCTACATTTTGTATAATTACTCGTGGATAGAGATGTGGGTTGTGTATGTAAACTATTTGTTTTTAAATTTACTTTAAGTTTTGTAATATATATTATTGTACACAACTGTTTTCGATCCCAAATAAATAAAATAAAATAAAATAAAGTTTTGCCCGATACTGATACATGCGAGTTGGTCAGCGCAGAGCTAAACTCACGCTTGTATCTTGGCTGCCCAACACGAGCCTGAGGTATTTAATAATTTGTGGGAATGGATATAAGTACCATAAGTCGGTCGCCAGAGCCTCGTCTGTCAATCTGCAGGGTGAACCACGAGCAGGTGAGGTTGGCAGTTGGGGTGACTTACTGGTACCTACTAGCCTCCTCGTTACACTCAGGCTATTTTACGGCCCACTACAGGAGAGGGGATATGGAGCTTAGACCCAGCACGCTCTATGTGAGTTGGCGGGATAAGGGTGTTATTGTCAAATTAACGAATAATACGAATTTACGAATAACAATTAACAAATACCTCTTCCAAGTGAGGTGGTTTCCATCTTAGACTCTATCATAACTTAACATCAGATGGGGTTGATAACTAAGTCAATGGCTAACTTGTCATAGAGTGAAAAATATACTTTCACATTTATTTAATACTAGCTGACGCCGCGCGGTTTCACCCGCGTGGTTCCCGTTCCCGTAGGAATACGGGATAATATATAGCCTATAGCCTTCCTCGATAAATGGGCTATCTAACACTGAATTAATTCTTCAAATCGGACCAGTAGTTCCTGAAATTAGCACGGTCAATCAAACAAACAAACAAACAAACTCTTCAGCTTTATAATATTAGTATAGAGACCTAATTATGATATTGAAATTTTAGATAGGGTGGCAGACTTTCGTCAGTTTAGTTTAGTTGTACTTAGTTACGTTATTGTTCTATGTAAATTGGACGTAGAAAGTCATATTGTGTGGATAACATACAATCTGCCTGCCGTCATGCTTAATTAAAAAAAAATAGGTATCTGCTTAAAATTATGTAAGTAGCCAAGTTTTTTCAAGTTGTACCTTAGGTAGGTACATTTTTATGAATTAGAAGAAGAAATTAATTAAAAAACTTTAAAGAACAACAGTTACCTTCTCTCCATCCATCGACAGCACCGGCTTTCCTCGTATTATTGACTACCTGGAAATAATAAATACACTCATTACACTCATCACTGTCACTGGAAACATCAACAAGATTAAAGTAAGTTATTAACCATTCTAACTAAGTATACAAAACCACATTTCTAAACACGAGGAGACCGCTCAACGTCAATACACGTTACAGAAATGTCTCAAAGCTTAGAAACTGCAAGAGATACACGGGTGTACAATCGAGAGATTAATCTTACGATATCTCAAACCACTCACTTTAAAATCACTCAAATCTAGGTTTCATGTTTCTGATTTTTGGGCTTTAATAACTTAAATCAATAGATTTGCAAGTACATTAGACACGTGTTAGCTTAAACAGAATCGAGTTTAATCTAAAGTTAGTAGGAACACACGGACAATTAATTACAGTAAAAGGGGTCATTAAATTGCAAAATAACGAGGAATACCTACACTCGTACGTTATATATCTACCTACTAGTAAATACGAGCAGGTACGTTCACATTCACTTTTTATGACTCTTTAGCTCAACTTTATAGCAATATAAATTTTCTCTATTACAATTATAATTAAAACTGTTTCATGTAACATGTTATGATATTCGTAGGTAAGTTTTAGTAGTTTATAGAAACTTATTTATTAAACATCTGAGTATTATGTAAAATTTAGGAGTCTTGAACTTTATTTCATATATTTTAACCTAAATTATTAATTTTCTCCGCCACCGTCAATATGGAATTCAATTTATTCAATTTATTTTCAATTTATTAAATCAATTCAATCAATTTAATAAATTAAATATAATTTATGTCAAGTGTTTTGTAGCCAAGTGGTTTATGCATCTACTTATATTATAAATGCTAAACTAAGCCTGTCTGTCTGTTATCTTTTCACGACCATACCCAATATACAGGAATAAATTGGTCCTTGGAGCAGAATTTAGGATACTTTTTATCCCGGAAAAGTCCAAGGTTCCCTTGGGAATTGTAAAAAATACAATTTCACGCGAACGAATAAAAAATAGTACAGACAAAAACAATAAATGTTCTTCTAATTGATTGACACAGATGTAAGATCTATCATGATATCGTGGTTAAATACAGTTTTACCAATAAAGTCAATGATAAATATATCAGTAACTAATATAATATTGCAACAATAAATTGTATCAATATCTCAAGCGTATTATCTCGTGTGTCACACGTGAATGCACTCTGCAGTGATATTTATAACAAACGGCACTCGGTTTCAAAACCAACATCCCTGAAATAGATGAAGGATGACCCACTTCAGATGTCATTGAAAAATATACCTATTGTACAATACTTAGAGTCTAGTATCGCATATCAATCATCACTGTGGGGTGAAGACAATTTTTGATGAGTTCATAAAGGTAGTGGTCAACGAAAGTGAATTAATTCATTGGTAAAGTAAGACACTACGTCATGAAAGTAGTGCTTCAAGTTATACCAAAAAATTCCATGAATACTTATTACTATTACAAGTTCATTTAGAATTTATATAATGAGATTTTTGTGTGTTTCTATAGGCCTCAGATTTAGACCACTTTGCTTAAAGCACAGACCCAGCCCATGTGGAATATACCTATGTATTTATACCAAAGATACCTAGAGCTTATTGAATTAGGATACAATAAAGGGCTCTTTCGACCATAAATGTTTCTGCACTAATCGAGCCGTCAGAAATAAGTTGGAATGATGTCAAGAGACCTGATGGATTGACGCTGGTTCCCTGGGAAATTAGGCGGGCCCTAATGCAGGACGCTACTAGTCTCTGTGTTATATTAGGGCCAGGGGGACCAATTCTTTTTGCTTGCAAAATCAGGGGTTAATAATTGTAGGCCATCAAAAATAGGCTTTAATAAAAACAATAAGAGTTGATCGTCTAAACCTAGCCGAGATAGTGTTAGAATTGGCACTGTTATAACATTTGTTGGGTAAACTGAGTATAAATAATTGTTTTCATGCCAAGCCTACAAAATACTCTACGTAAGTGTTCAGAGTCGTTATCCGTTATTGCCAAGTTTTGGGAGCTTCGTTGAAGTCAGGCGAATACAAAGATTCAAAAACTCCAGCATCGGAGAAATGTCGGGTTCTCGGTGTTCGTATCACTTTTGTTGTTTGTTAAAGTTAAATGATAATTATTAAAAATACTGCCATTTACTACCAGACCATTACTTTTATGCACCTCTATTTTACCTATGTAGCTGTACTTACTCTAAATTTTCTTTCTAAAGCTTTCCGATAACTATGAACAAAATGACGTCACATTAAGCGGTTAAAATTTTACTATCCATGACTTTTAGAGACCGACATTAGCTTAATACTGTGACCATGATATGAATGATGATATATGTATAATAATTGTATGTACTCGTAAATTAACTTTTGTTAAAGGAAAGCGCAGTGTTGGTTGACCCCCACTGAGGACACAAAGTTGGTTGAAGGGAGCCGCTGAATGCTCGCGGCTCGAGATTGTTTTGTTTGGAAGTCCATGCAAGAGGCTTATGTCCAGCAGTGGATGTCCATCGGCTGTTAATGATGATGATGATGATGATGATGATGATGATGATGATGAAGATGATGATGATGATGATGATGATGATGATGAAGATGATGATGATGATGATGATGATGATAATATTTACTTACTTGCTTAGCGCTTTTAGAATCAATGTTTTTCACAGAGGGATACTGCGGTCTTGGCAGCTGGTTGGTCTGGAAGGTGTATTTCCCCGGAGGCTTCTGGGGGTCTACAACTTGGCGCGGGGCAGACGGTGCTCTAGAGCCAGATTGTTCTCCCCCTCTGGGTGGCTTTCTTGGGTCCTGAAATTTAAATATCTAAATGTAGAAATTAGCTCTTGCAGCGTGGTGACTGGTGGGTTTTAACTCTACGAGTAAATTCATTCTCTTACAATGAGTGAGTTCAAATATTTGCGCTTTCCTACAAAAAAAGTGATTTGATTTCTTAAAGATAATAATTTTTTATAACGATATTTTTTAGTCAAAGGCTCCTTTTCCAAAATGAGGCTATTTAAAATTTCTAATACTTTTTTGTTTAATTGAATCTTAGGCCCAAATCAACACATTATGAGGTTTTTATTTTTAACTCATGTTCGGTCTCTTGAGTGAGTAACCTATATTAATACTAATACGGGCCTTAGACTCGACATAATATTATCAACTCATAGTCTCTAACTTATCATAACATCCTGTTTAGAGCAAGGTATTCTAATTTTAGACCTTAATTAGGGTTCCGAATGTACGTAGTATTTTTGTTTATAATGTAGGTTCTGCCGATCTCTCGGAGATCGGTATCGACTAATATCGACCACTTTTGGGAATCCATGAATTATATTACAAAATATCTGCCCTCATTCAAGCGCCATGATCTTGAGAAACCATTTCGAGAATTTTGGATTAAAATGACTTGTTGTTATCAACCCATATTCGGCTCACTGCTGAGCTCGAGTCTCCTCTCAGAATGAGAGGGGTCAGGCCACCACGCTGGTCCAATGCGGATTGGCAGACTTCACACACGCAGAGAATTAAGAAAATTCCCTGGTATGCAGGTTTCCTCACGATATTTTCGATTTTCGATTCACGATGTTTCACCGTTTGAGACACGTGATATTTATAACTTCTTAAAATGAAACACACAACTGATAAGTTGTAGATGCATGCCCCGGACTGGATTAGAACTTACACCCTCCGAAATCGGAGGCAGAGGTCATATCCACTGGGCTATCACGCCTTAAAATGACTTACTTGGTGAGGATACTGCTGAGCTTGATAGGTCAGTATGACAGTTTGTTTGGTGACTGGCTTGGGCACTCCAGCGACACCCACGATGTTGGTCACTCCCGTGGACGACACTTGAGTGGCCAGGAGGGGCAGGTTGTAGTGATTTGTACTTTTCTTATCTGTAAATAGAAGCAGGATTCAGGTTTCATCATCATCATCATTTTCATTTAAACGGGCCAGGCCTTTGTCTTTACAGAAGATCCACCTCGCATCTCCAATAAGTAAGGGATTGGCGGAATTATGCAGATAATATTTGGCTAGATTGAAAAAAAAAATACAATAAAGGTCCAGCTTAATTTGCTTTCGGATGGGGGAGTAACTGTAGCACAGCCAACATATTGACTCGACGACGGGTTGCTACCAATTTTTCATCTCCCCTGATTTATGGCTTTAATTAAAATCTCAATTAAAGGATTAAATTATTACCGTGTAGGTACAGTAAAGAAGGCGGATTTACATTTGTCTGACGTATCGTGTTGTGACGCATCAGAACAGAATCTGTTTCGTACATTTTGTATGCGACATGTCACAACACATAAGTGTAAAGTTGTAAACGTTACCATACAAAATGTATGATACTGATTCTGTTCGGACGCGTCACGACACGACACGTCAGATAAATGTAAATCCGGCTTTATGCGTACTTATGTTAAATGGCACAATGGTGCCATATACCATGATGTTGACAGTTTAGGTCCAGTTTTACTTAAACATTTTTTTTTCAAATTATCTTATTTATGTAATTATTGTAAATCAAACTTTGTCTATTTTAAGTAAACAGCCATAACAAAACTAAATGAAACAAATAGACACTCGCACTATAGTAAACAAAATAAATGCAATTGTTTTTGTCCATGTCGTTTCGATTTGCCATTGTCTATTGTGTAGACCGAATTAAGCTATCGAGATTTTATACACTTCCTTACCAAATAAGATAAGATTAATGATAGACGCCATGTTAGTAAAACAATAGCTTTGTTAGTGTGTAGGTACTTGCAAATTATTTAATCGACAATTTACATCCATCACATATGATCATGAGAGTTCAGGGGCGTAGCTACCGCAGTATCAGCCGTTTAAATGGTATAGGCCCCGGACTAAAGGTGCCCCTTACGTATCCACAATATCACGTATTTTGGTGTTTCCCGAAAAAAAAACAGAAGAATATAATTATTACATCTTGTGTAGAACAAGTATGTTAGAACAATCATTTTGGTACTAATTTTAGTTTGTGGTGAAAGACTAAAGGAGTAAATCAAAACCTAAAGAGATTTTTCGGGATTTGCCGCTCGTTTAGTGAGCCCTCTAAGTCATTTTGTACAGGGCCCCTGCAAGGCACGCTACGCCACTGGCATTATTGTATTCCTGAAAATCGCAAATCCCCATTTTTTAACCCTTTGACCTTGAGTAAATATTTTTCCAGATAATAAGGATCAATGAGGACTTTTTAAAGTTTACTTATAATTATGTTTTGTTTTTGTTTTCAGCTCAATACAATAAATTTTCAGCTTTATGGGAATTTAAGTACCATAAATTTAGTTACCATAGTTTAGGTGTTAAATTGACCAGACTACTACTCCATAAAATCGTTTAAAAACGTCTCCCGGATATCCGGATGTATGTATATTGACTTTCTCTACTGATTAAGGAAAAAGGAGAAAATTTACAAACCTAACGTATTATTATTGATGGCAGTCTCCTTATCCTTAACTGGTGCACTGAAGGCCTCCTCAGCAGGTACGTTCACGTCGGCCACCTTGGCAGTCTTGCTGTGCGGCTGCCTGAAACCGAACCTATGGAATTAAGGAGTTACTTACTGTCAAATATAAAAAAAAAAATTATAACGGCAACTATAAGCGACCGCTGTTTTAAGGCAATATCTACTAGTCTAATGAAAAGCAAAAAGAAAATTGTATAAATACTAACTAGAATATTTTATATACAGAATTTGGGAAAAAAATTATAAATAACTGTTTAAAACAAGATTAAGAATCGCGTATGGGTTCGAAGTCCAAACTAGTCCGGGCATAATTAAAAAAAAATACGAGTTTATAGCTTGGCAAGTTCGTAGATGACACTCCCATGATATACGAGCGACGGGGGGAAAGGGCTGCGTGGGTGTGAAGTCGTGCGCGCGAGGTACCGCTACCCCCCTCCTGACCAGCGCGGACCATCGGGAGTGTTACGAACGAATTTGCCAAGTTATAGTTGTTCATCTATGTTGGTAATATAAATCACTAGTAAGATAAGATTAACGATTATTACAAAAAGTTAGTAGGGCAGTAAATGTAAATTAGGAGTTGTAAAGTTTGTCTAATCATTAATTAAACGCCTACACAAATGTAATAGCGAAGTCTCTAGAATTTAAATTGCCGGTTTTTAGTTAGTAAACATAAAATTCACCAAACTGACTATACACCATTTGTTTGACGAATTATCTTTTTCATTAAAGTTATATACCTTTATATACATTATTCAGCCCCAAAGCGTAGCTTGTATTAGACCAGGCGCTGTGAGGTATTGAGTGTAGATACATAAATCGAGGATTATGCACACGCCGCGCGGTTTCACCCGCGTGGTTCCCGTTCCCGTAAGAATACGGGGATAATATATAGCTTATAGCCTTCCTCGATAAATGGGCTATCTAACATTAAAAGAATTTTTCAAATCGGACTAGTAGTTCTTGAGTTAAGCGCGTTCAATCAAACAAACAAACTCTTCAGCTTTATAATATTAGTATAGATTGGATTAATTGGTGTTACAAATCAGAACGTTAACATGATGTCACATCTTATCACATAATTAATTCAGGCAGGTATATTTAATTTCAAGTCTGATCAGTAAACGTCAATCAAGTAATTAATCCCATAACATGATGTAATAGTTTCCTGAATCTTGTCGTTGCTCAAGATTTACAGCTAACTTACTTGCCAATTAATTTGATTAGTGCCTTGCCTAGTTAAGCCTTGTATAATAAATTAGTATAAAGTTAAAGGTGGTTACTAGTCCCACTTAACCAAATTTTTCGTTCAAGAGATTATTTTTTTAATTATATAGGCCAGCGCTTGATTGCAATCATGTCTGATGGTAATTAAACTATGGTGGACCGCGCTTGCCCAGAAAATGCTTATTCACTCTTGAGTTGAAGATACCTTTGTAGGTGGTAGGGAAAACGGAAGCTGGAAGAGCATTCCATCCTTCGTAATGGATGCAGATTTCCGCGATTCCTAGCAGTTTTAAGATTAGATGGTGAAGATGGAACAAGATTGAATATTTCCTAAGCGCATTCTCTGAAATAAATCCTGTGGAAAACCGAAGAAAGGTGATGCTCCAAAGTTTGCAATTTTGCGTTAGATAGAGCTTCGTTACTTATAGGATTCTAGCTCGATGATACACGGAATCCAAAGCAGCGAGCTGGTATTCGGCTCATACAAGGGAGCAGTACTCCATGCATGAATGAACCTGAGCTTGGTATAGAAAGAATCTGTTCCATAATGAAATACCGCTTCAATTTATTAAGGATACCGAGCTTTTTACTAGCTATTTCTGCCTTGGATTCAAAACATTCTCCTCTCAGAAGTTGAGCTTGGATTAGCTTGATACTGTAATTCTAAAACTCAATACTGTCTGTGATTGTATCTCTTAGGTAGGGAGATTTCTCCCCCTCTGTCGCAAAAAAGATCACACTAATATCAAGGCGAAAGTTTTTGAGTAAGTGTGTATGTTTGTTCCTCCTTAGTGCTGAGGCTACTGAAGCGGTTTGGCTGACATTTGGACTGGAAATAGATTTTACTCTGGATTAACACATAAGCTGCTTTTCACTCCGGAAAAATCCATGATCCCGCGAGATTTCAGTAATAGGAAAAGCTCATGTGTCAATCCAGAGTAAAATCTATTTCCATTTCAAATTTCAGCCAAATCGCTTCAGTAATAGCGGCGTTAAAGAGTAACAAACATCCAAATAAATATATATCCATACAAACTTTCGCGTTTATAATATTAGTAGGATAACGATTGTCATATATTTTTAAAAAAAGCTCGTGACAGATGTACTTATGAACCGCTCGAATAACCGGAACACAAGTTGTTCTGGGTGTGGTTATAACTATTGCATATTTTGATATGTTTACATTTTTTATCTGCCAACGCGATGAAAGCGGTAAAGGATGTAGATTTCCTATTGTGTATCATGTAATTTCTTGACGTACTTTCTACTTCCTGTTACTTAATAGACATAAAAACTTTTTAATTTTACTCTCACTACATCATTTTGTTTTATACGTAATCGCTTTTGTGAACATAACTTCAATATAATGAACTTCATTCTTCATCAATCTTTTTTGTTTAATTACGCACACACGATATCAACTGATGGAGTAGATACTACAATGGGTCAATGGGAGAGCAATTAGTCATTCTTTCTAATGAATAGCCATTGGAAGAGTGATGAACAGTTATCGTGACAAAATCATTAAAAACATGAACTAAAATATTTAACATTTAATTTATTGACATCGAAGTAACAACAAAATGTTTTTTTTGATATTAGTTCGATTATTTAATATATTTAGATTTTTTTTTCATTGTTTACAAGTTAGCCCTAGACTACAATCTTACCTGATGGTAAGTGATGATGTAGTCTTAGATGGAAGCGGGCTAACTTGTAAGGAGGAGGATGAAAATCCACACCCCTTTCGGTTTCTACACGGCATCGTACCGGAACGCTAAATCGCTAAATTTACATGAAAAGTTGTTAAGGTTTTCATAAGAACAAACTGAAAGTGGAGTAATAATTTAAAAAAAAACTTTTATTTTTAATTTTTCATCATTTTACTGCAAAATTGGGGCACTTCAAATTCATTTATTTCAAGTAGGCTTAGTTTACAAGCACTTTTAAAACGATACATGTGTGTGTTTGTTTGTTTTATTTTTTTCAACCAATTGTCCTCCTTACTCTTTATGTAAACACATCCTTCTATATTATGTGTAAAATTGAATAGTACCTAGATCTACATATATATATATACAATAATCGTCCTAAGACAGCATTCACAGCGGTCTAGCGAAGCAAGCAATGAAGTAATAATTAACAAAGAAATATTGAAGAGTACAATTTACCTATTTGTACGAAGTGGTTGCCCCGAGATCTCCTTCCGTGGCCGAGCGAGGGGCGTCGAACGACCAGACAATACCTCTTCTGGACGAAGATCCTCTGTTGAACCTGTACAAAAACATGACATTGTATCATCATCATCATTAACAATCCAAATTCGGCTCCCTATAGAGTACGAGTCTCCTCTCAGAATGAGAGGGGTTAGGGCTTGCCAACTTAGTCCACCACCCTAGAACAATGCGGATTGGCAGAATTCACACACGTATTAAGAAATTTCTCAGGTGTGCAGGTTTCCTCGCGATGTTTTTCCTTCACCGTTTGAGGCGCGTGATATTTAATGACATAAAATGCACATAACTGAAGGGTACGACGTGCATGCCCCAGGCCGAATTTGAAACTACGCGGAATCGAAGGCAGAGGTTATATCCACTGGGCTATCACGGCATTTCCTACTACCAATGAATCCACCACTAATCAAGTGTAAGATAAGTAATGACCACATTTTTTGTTGTCGATATTTCCATGGTCAAGACGGTAATGAAAGATTCGGGGGCTGTATGGAGTTTAATTAATGTTTTAAATCGTACAGATCATGGTCAGCCTCGGGGTTTTACCCGCGTAGTTCCTTTCCCGTCAGAATACGGGGATAAAATATAGCCTATGACACTCACAAATAACGTGGCATTCTAGTGGTACAAGATTTTGCCAAATCGATTCAATATATCCAGAGATTACTCCCTACAATACCACAAACTTTACCTCTTTATAATATTAGTTTAAATAAACATAATTTATTAAATTGTTTTGCCTAATACATATGTTTGTTCACACACAACTGATGTATCTATTAAATTCCAGTTTTAGATTCACCCGTATTCATAACTTATCTATCGATTTTTGTTAGACTCTCTGTATAATATAAACTATTGTATGATAATTCTCCATCCCATTTTTGTCTTGCGGACATTGTTTGAGAATACGGTGCGACAATGAATCAAGTTAAAACCGACGGTGATCGAATGTTATGTGTTTTACTAAAATATCTATAGGTAAACTAAATCTTACATAAAAGTACTCTCCTTAGGATTAGGTACAAAAGTACAACAATAGTCCAGAATCAGAGGGTGAGTATCAAATCCTATGATGATGATGGTGATGAATGTCCAGCGTGGATTTTTTACCACTTAAAGCAGTAAAGTTTCCTATGCTAGTTTGACTCAAGTAACCCATTGCGCAATATGATGTAGGTGAGGTAAACTGTACGCAATAGGGATGATGACAGTTTTTTAAATTGTATATTA